>NC_080539.1:375997772-376095272 GCF_028640845.1 Ahaetulla prasina | reverse complement strand
ACACGTTCTGAGGGCTTCCTTGATGTGTTTTCATTCTTTTTATTTCATTCCATACAGAGGGGGAGGGAGACAACATTATCTATCTCCTGTCTACAACACGGTCTTTGGTCTTTTCAGCCGTTCCAAGAAGGCTCCAGCCCCATTTGCACCACTCAGGTGACCCTGAGGACACAGATGAAGCTTTAAGCGGCCTCAACGACTCTCTAAAAAAGGATGCAAATGACCAGATTTGTCTGCAAGGAGTAGAAATCGTTTCATTCCCCACCATCCAGTCAGAGCTGAAGAAGCTTCTCAGATGAGAAGTGAAATGTCTTCAAAGAAGAATCAGGAAGTCCAGTTGCCTCTTGAAAAAAAACAACCTGGGATGACCTGGATGGCTGAGAATCTCCAGAGACGCTTCAACCCTCAGCTACACATAATCCTTGACTTACGACCACAGCTGACCCCCAAATTTCCGCTGCTAAGCGAGACAGTGGCAAAGCGAATTCTGCCCTATTTTACAAACTTTATCGCCACTGTTATTATTATTTTTTATTGAAAACGTTTTACAATAATTTTTTTTTAACAATTATCTCCCCCCTCCCCTTCCTCCTCCTTCCCCTTCCCCGTCCCCCCCACCGAGACTTCCCAGAGCAAAATACAGGGTATAACATCTAACAAGCATACACTAGAATACTACAAAAACCATAACCCATAATCTCTTCTCTCCTTTGGCTTCCTTAACTCCCCTTTCCCTTTTAAACAAATACACAAATACATCGCCACTGTTATTAAATGTACTATTGTACTTCTTAAATTAAGGTTAAGAATCTGGCTTCCCCGTGAACTTTGCTGGTCAGACGGTCGCGAAAAGGTATTGCGTGACTCCCCCGCCCACCCCCCCGCCCCCCAGCACATGGCAACGGTCGTAAATATGAGCCAATTGCCAAACGTTTGAATTTTGATCACTTGACCGGGAGGAGGAGGCTGCAGTGGTTGTAAGTGTGAAAAACAGCCATAAGTCACTTTTTGGGAGGGCCGTCGTAACGTGGAACGGTCACTAAATCGAGGACTACCTGTATAGGCAAGAAACTCCTGTCTGAGCCATCCAGATGATCTGACATGGCGTAAGGCAGGTTCAAAGACGGATCAGCCTGTGAAGATCCTGCTTGGTAGCCCTTCAACAGGCTGCAATCCAACAGGAAAATTCAGCTCGCTCTACACCAGGGGTCTCCAACCGTGGTCCCTTTAAGACTTGTGGACTTCAACTCCCAGAGTCCCTCAGCCAGCAAAGCTGGCTGAGGAACTCTGGGAGCTGAAGTCCACAAGTCTTAAAGGGAGCAAGGTTGGAGACCCCTGATCTACACCACTCAAAGGTCTTTTTTGAAGCTGCTTTGGACACATAAATTCTTTTTTTTTTTTAGTCTAGAAACTGGGGCTTTTTTCGCTCCTCACAGCTGGGCTCCACAATGTTTAACCCAAAAAGGCAAGAGGGGAGCCACGACAGTGGACTGCTCCCCTGTTCAGAAACGTGGTGGCGCAGTGGCCAGAATGCGGCATTGCAGGCAAAACCTCTGCCCACACAGCCAGGAGTTCGATCCTTGACCGGCTCAAGGTTGACTCAGCCTTCCGTCCTTCCGAGGTGGGTAAAATGAGGACCCAGATTGTTAGGGGCAATTCGCTGACTCTGTAAACCACTTAGAGGGGGCTGTAAAAGCCCTGTGAAGCCGTATAGAAGTCTTAGTGATATTGCTATTCTCTCCCTCTCCCTCTTTCCTGCTCCCTCTCCTTCCTTCATGCCCTTTTCGTCTATCTTTCTTTTCTTTCCTTCCCTCTAGTCTCTCTGTCCCTCCCTTCTTTTTCTCCATTTTTTTCTTTCTCTCCTGCTCGTCCATCTCTCATTTCCCTTCTTTTCTCCCTCTCCCTTCCTCCTCTTTCCTTCTTTCTTTCTTTTTTCTCCCTCCCTCTTTCCCTCCCTCTTTCCTGCCTTCCTTTCACTTTTTCTTTCTTTCTTTCTTTTTCTCTTTCTATCTTCTTTGTCTCTCTCTTTGTCTCCCTCCACCTCTCTCTTTCCCTCTTTCCTTCCTTCCTTCTCTTTCTTTCTCTTTCTTTTCTTTTCTCTCTATCTTCTTTCTCTCTCTTTCTCTCCCTCCACCTCTCTCTTTCCCTCTTTCCTTCCTTCCTTCCTGCCTTCTTTCTCTCTCTCTCTCTCTCTTTCTTTCTCCTTTTCTTTCTCTCTCTCTCTTTCCTCCCTCTTACTTTCTTTTTTCTTTCTTTTTTTCTCTACCTTCCGTTTTTCTCTATTTTTTTCTTTCTCTCCTGCTCCTCCATTTCTCATTTCCCTTTTCTTTTTTCTCCCTGTTCCTTCCTCTCCTCTCCTCCCTTCCTCCTCTTTCTTTCTTTCTTTCTTTCTTTCTTTCTTTTTCTTTGTCTACCTTCCTTTCTTTTTCTTGTAAGAGCCATGGTTGTGCAGTGTTTAGAATGCAGGCTAACTCACTGCTCACTGTTAGGAGCTTGATCCTGACTGGCTCAAAGTTGATTCACCCTTCCATCCTTCTAAGGTCACTAAATAAGGACCTGGATTGTTGGGGGCAATGGGCTGATTCTGTAAACTGCTTAGAGAGGACCGTAAAGCACTGTGAAGTGGTATATAAGTCTTAAGTGTGATAACTGTTGCTATTCATCATAGAGCCTGCCCATCATACTCGCAAGTTGTGCCAGTCATAAAACTGGTCTGTGGTGTGACTGGTCTGATTTTACAACTTTTTAAGCGAATGCCACGGTCACTCAGCGAACCAGTGGTTCTCCAGGGGGGCAGTTTTGCCAAATTTTAGAAATAAGTGCAGATATTCTGATCAAAACATCATAAAACGTGGACATTTGACTGCAAGTTGCTGCAAATGGCTATAAATGTGGTTGCAAGTTTAGTCACATGACCTGTGGGGGGGGCGGTTAAGGGGTCCCTGACCGTCGGAACTTTGAATCTGGGTTCTATGTACCGCCACGATAAATCCGCTGTAACTTCAAATGGTCACTAAGCCACCGGTGGTGAGGCTTAGGACTACCGATGCACCATTTGTGGCCGCCATCTTGACTTTTTGGACTGTGGAAAACCCCAGCTGGCTCCCACACAAGGACACCACAAACAGACCTTGGCAGGCTCCGGTACGGATGTTGGGAATGAATCCACGGCGGCAAGGATGTGGCTGGGCCGGACACATCTCGCAGGGGTGGCCCCAGGCGCGGCCGATGGTGGCACAGCACATGGTTTTGGTGCACACGATGCCGCTCAGCTGGCCTTGGCACATCTGTTTGTTCACCTGGCTGAAGCAGGGGCCCGTGCGGTAATCTAGGAAGGAAAGAAGAAGGGTGGTCAGTACCAAGCCAGAAATGGGGGTCCCTCGTATGAGCAGGAAAGAGCCCCCACCCCCCGAGGGAGGGTGCAAAGGGGGCTTCACATATGTCTCCCACCACAGTCTGTGGGCTGCCAGAGTTTGGTGAGCAAATCTGCTTCCTGGAGAAGCTATTTTACCAATGCTGGGCAGTTCTCTGTTTCTGGATAAATGTTGGTTTGTTGTCGGTCAGTGGAGCTAAGAGTTGGGGGGGGCAGTTGAGGCCCTAAGAAACATGATCTTCTAGGTGCCTCTTGAATCAGCGGAAAGGTTTCCTCCAGAAGTTGTGGGAGTTTCATCACTGGAGGCTTTTAAGAAGAGACTGGACAGTCACTTGTCTGAAATGGTATAGGAATTCCTGCCTGAGCAGGGGGTTGGACTAGAAGACCTCCAAGGTCCCTTCCAACTGTGTAATTCTGTTATCCTGTAATGTGGTTTCTGTCACTGAAGGCTTTCAGGGATCTTAAAATAATGGAAATTAGTTTTATTATTATTTTTTATTTGATTTGCACAGGCACCCACTCGACACACAAGTTCTGGGCAGCAAAAGAATAATTTAAAATGAGTAAGAAAAGCGTCAGGAAGAAAGAGGAAGAGAGAGGAAGGAGAGAAGGCGAGGAAGAGCGGGAGAAGGAAGGAAGAGGAGGAGAGGAGGAAAGAGAGGAAGAGTTAGAAGAGGAAGAGGAAGGAGGAAGAAGAGAAGAAGACAAGGAAAGAAGAGGAAAAGGATTGGAGGAAAAGAGGGAGAGGGAAAAGAGGGAAAGGGAGAAGAGAAGAAGTGAAGGAGAAAAAGAGAGAGAGAGAGAGAAGGATGTAGAGGTGAAGAGGAGGAAGAGGATGAGAAGGAGAAGAAGGGAGAGAAATAAAAGATGGAAAGGTGGAAGGGAAGAGGAAGAGGAAGGGAAGAGTGAAAGGAGGGAGAGAGGAAGTGAAGGAGAAAAAGAGAAGAAGAAAAAGAGGAGGAGGAAAAGACAAAGAAGAGGAGAGGAAGAGGATGAGAAGGGGAGAAAAGGAAGAGAAAGAAGAGGAGAAAAAGGTGAAAGAGAAGAGGGAGAAGAGAGGAAAAAGGAGAGGGATAAGAAGAGGAAGAAACGAAGGAGAGGAGTAAAAAGGCAGAAGAAGAGGAAGAGAAGGAGAAGAAAAGGAAGGCAAACAGAAGATGAAAAGAAGGAAAGAGAGGGAGAAGGAGAAGAAGAGAAGTAAGAGGAAGAGAAGGGAAAGAAGACGAGTTGGGTGGATGGAAAAACGATTTTCAGAATGGTAAACGTATTGATGTAGATTTTACACCACCCAAATAAAATGACATTTCCTCCCCCCCACTACACTAAAGGGGATTCCGAAAGAACATTTGTGGGTACACCCCTCAGTCTCCCCCATTTTTCGCAGCTGGACAGTCTCCCTGCAACCCCTTCGGGAGGGACCACATTTTTTAACTCTGGAAAGCGTCTCTTGAAGGGGTTTCCAACTCTTCACCTCCACCCTCCTCCGGTCAACGGGGTGACCCACTGAGATTTCCTGCCTTTGAAACCCGGCAGACCCACGGAGATCTCCCACCCACCCAGCCCACCCATCTGCAAAGAAGGACGGGGGGTCTTGAAGGACAAGAGAGGCATTGTCAGGGCAGGGAAAACATCTTTTCTTAATTTCCTGGCCTCCGGGGCGGTCTGCCTTTCCCACGTTCTGGCCATCCTCGCTGATTTTAGCCGCGGGTCCAAGGCTGCAGGGGTGGGCAGCCTGCAGGAATTTGGGGGAGGCGGTGGTGGGTGTCCTCCTGACTGGTGTGGTGGCCTAGAGGAGGAGCTCTCGCCTCACAGTCAGGAGGCTGTGAGTTCGATCCTAGGGAGAGGCAGATATTTCTCTCTCTGGGCACACGGAGAATGTATCTGGTGAACAAAACTCCGCATTGGCAACATGAAGGGCATCCGGCCAGTAAACATTCAGCTCCATCCCACTGCCCAAGACTCCACCCCGCAAGGGATGACGGGGTCATTAAAAGAGGATGGTGGGGGTCCTCCTCTTTTTTTAGCAAGGGCTCCAGCACCAACGTCTCAGAGTGTCAGTGGCTGGGCACAGGTGGGACCGTGCAAGCTGGCAAATTTGTATATTATCCGTTACAGGGGTCCTGCGTGAAGGTTTGGGGACTTTCTGGCTGAGTTTCTCAAATGCAGGTAGCCCTCAACTTATGACCACAATTGAGCCCACAATTCTTGTTACTAAACAAGGCCACGGTTAGGTGAATTTTGCCCCAGTCTACGACCGTTCTTGCCGAAGTGAATCACTGCAGTCGTTAAGTTAGTCACATGGTTGTTAAGCAAATCTGGCTTCCCCCGTGGACTTTGCTTTTCAGAAGGTCACAAAAGGGGATCACGTCACCCGGGACTCTGCGACCGTCATAAAATATGAGTCAGATGCCAAGCCATGGGGAGGCTGCAACAGTCCTAAGTGTGAAAAATGGCCATAAGCCACTTGTTTCAGTGCCCGTTGTAACTTTGAATGGTCACTAAGTGAACTGTTGTAAGTCGAGGACTACCTGTAAGTCATGGAGAACATGACTCCTTTTTACGTATCCTGACAAGCAACACTGTCATTCGATGCGTTGCAGGAATATCGGAAGAGCTCGGGAGGATCTTCAGCCAAGACGACATTCGCGCCCACTTCAAACCCAAGAATACACGAAGGCCGAAGCTTCTCCACCCCAAGGACAAAACACACCAACTGAGCAACGAGGTATAACCAGAGCATATAAAACATTTGCTAGACCAATTCTAGAATACAGCTCGCCTGTTTGGAACCCTCATCACATCTCTGAAATCAATACAATTGAATGTGTCCAGAAGTATTTTACAAGACGAGTTCTCCGTTCCTCTGTAAACAACAAAATACCTGATCCCACCAGACTTGAAATCCTCGGCTTAGAAAACTTGGAACTCCGTCGCCTTCGACAAGACCTAAGTTTAACTCATAGAATCATCTATTGTAATGTCTTTCCTGTTAAAGACTACTTCAGCTTTAATTGCAATAATACAAGAGCAACCAATAGATTTAAACTTAATGTTAACCGCTTTAATCTAGATTGCAGAAAATATGACTTCTGTAACAGAATCATCAGTGCTTGGAATACTTTACCTGACTCTGTGGTCTCTTCCCATAATCCTAAAAGCTTTAACCAAAAACTTTCTACTATTGACCTCACCCCATTCCTAAGAGGACCATAAGGGGCGTGCATAAGCGCACAAACGTGCCTACCATTCCTGTCCTATTGTTTTTCTTTTCTTCTTCCTATATATATGCTTATACCTCCTTATATTTACCCATATATGTGTTTATTTACTGTATAATCTTTTTGTATGATACCTACATATATTGTTGTGACAAAATAAAATAAATAAATAAATAAAATAAAATAAATAAATAAATATATGCACTATAATGCAGCGAGCCCTGTGCAGATCTGTCCATTGGGGAAACAAAACAGCCACTTCACAAATGTGTGGCACAACCTAGGACAGTGATGGCTAACCATTTTGCCATCGCATGCCAGGAGGGGGTGGGCCGTGCACCCATAATTGTGCCCACACCCATAATTCTATGCGCCCTGCCCCCACGCATGCGCACACGACCGACCCCCACTCTCCCCGCTCCTGGCATGCGATGGCCCGGTAGGCCCATTTTTTTGCTGTCCCCAGCCTCCAGGGCGTCTCTAGGAGCCTGGGGAGGGCGACAGCAGCCTCCCCCCTCCCCCAGAGGTCCTCCGGAGGCCAGAAGCAGCCCGTTTGCCAATTACGTAAGTGCTCTTACGGCAGCCTCACTAAACCTTCTACTACTCTTCAGGAACACTAGACTCCACGTCCCATAACTCTCAGCCAGAATCCCAGGCACGGAAGTCTCCCAAAATCCCTTTTTGTTATCCCACGTCACGTTTAAACACTCTTAACAGAATAACATAGTTGGAAGGGATCTCTGAGATCTTCTAGTCCAACCCCCTGCTCTGGCAGGAAACCATCTAACCATTCCGGACAAGTGGCTGTCCAGTCTCTTCTTAAAAGCCGCCAGTGATGGAGCACCCAAAACTTCTGGTGGCAAGCTGTTCCACTGGTTAATTGTTCTCACTGTCAGGAAATTCTGTCCCTTTTTAAAGTGTCTTTAATTCCTCATCCTGGCTGGGGGATTCTGGGAGTTGAAGTCCACCCTTCTTAAAATTACCCCGGTTGAGAAACCTCACCCTGGAGACCGATCAAGACCCACAAGGAAGGAGCCAGACGCCCCCCCCCCTTTTCTTTTTAAGTCCTGCTCCCAAAATAGACTTGGGGGAGGGGGGAGAAGGGGGGAGAAGGCAGAGAAATGGACAAAAATAGATTTCCTGATTTAAGTTCCCAGCAAGAGACGGAGAAGAGCCAACGCCGTCTGCAGTGCCCAGGCTGAGGCGGGAAGGGGACCGGGGGTTGGGGGCTAGCTGGCGGAGGGCCAGAGCACATCTGGATCTAATTGGAAGAGGTCAGGTGATCAAAGATTTAATGAGGCTGCAATCAAATTTTATTAAGGCTCAGACATGGGATTTTATTTATTTATTTATTTATTTATTTTATTTTATTTGATTGCCCCCCCTGCTCCCCCACCTCCGTACACGAGAAAGGCTGTAAGCCCCCCCCCACTCCCCCCCCACGATCAGCTCATTCCTGTCCCAAAACACAATTTTAAGGCACCAGAGAACCCGTTTGTACTTTTCTTCCCAAAGGAAGCCCACTCTGGGCGGACCTCCATGAGGACTAGAACCTTAGCCGTGTTTTTAGGGGGGAACCCCCTCTAGCTCAACTGCTGGAGCACAAGGGGGAGGGAGGGGGTTTCCTTTCGTCTTGCAACCCATCGCTTGGTGAGCATCTGAAGTTACAACGGCATGGAGTGGGGGGGGGGGGGGAAAGAGAGGCCGAAGACTGCTCCTCGCACTTACGACCATGGCAGCATCCCCACAGTCATTGGGATCAAAATTTGTCCTATCTGTACGACGGTAAGCTGCCTAGACTCACCTCGGCAAGAAATTTAATGAATAAATCAATATTGTTTGTGAGTGAGTGTGCCTGCCTGCCTGTGTGTAGGTGTTAAATAACAAACAAATAAACCTCCAGACTTTTGACATTCAGTTAAAACATGTTCGGGTACAAGAGACCTAGAATCCTGAGGTTGTGGATGGGACCATGGTGGCCATCTAGTCCAGCCCGCTGCCCAGCGCAGGACCCTTCAGCCTACCCAGACAAAGGTCTGCCGCTCCCACCCCTTGGATTGAAATCCCCCCCAGGGACGGAGTGTCTGAGAGACTGGCCAACTCTTTCATTATTTTTTTTTGTCTTTTAATGACCCCGTAATCCCTTGCATCGGGCTGGAGACAAGGCAACAGAATGGAGTTGAATGTTTACTGGCCAGATGCCTTTCCTGTTGCCAGTGTGGAGTTTTGTTCAGCAGATGTATTCTCATTGTGCCCAGAGAGAGAAATATCTGCCTCTACTCAGGATCAAACTCCCAGCATCCTGATTGTGAGGCGAGAGCTCCACCTCTAGGCCACCACACCACCACTCCTTGGAAGAGAGACCTTTCATCATCATCATCATTATTTAATAACCCCATAATCCCTTGTGGAATGAAGTCTGGGCAACTGAATGGAGCTAGCAGTGTTTTAATGGCCGGATGCCCTTCCTGTCGCCAATGTGGAGTTATATTCAGCAGATATATTCTCATTGTGCCCAGACAGAGAAACCTCTGCCTCTACCTAGGATCAACTCTTGGCCAACCCTTTCATGCCTCTTACAATTTAGAATTTGGATTTCCCCCATAAGAAAATTTCTACCCTCCGATCCTTCTTATCGTTTTGGCAACCAGAACTGGAACCCAGATTCCTGGGACCGACTGGCCAGTGCAGGCTAGAGCAGAAATATCATTTCCTGAGAACTTGGCATGATGACAGGTAGTCCTCGACTTATGGCCACAAAGGAGCTCCAGATTTCCATAGCTAAGCAAAAGGATTAAGGGAGCTTTGCCTTGTTTTACAACCTTGCCGCTGTTGTTAAGTGAATCCCTTAACACTGATAGTAAGACGGTCGATGAGTGGATGTGGCTTCCCCCGTTGACTCTATTCGTCATTAGTTTGCAAAAGGGGATCATGTGACACACACCCCCAGGACACTGAAACCGTCATAAATACGAACCAGTTGCCAAGCGTCTGAATTTTGGTCACATGGCCCTGGGGATGTCACTTTTTCAGTGCCTGGCAGCTGCCACCTTATGCTTGCTTGGGCTTCACTGACCAGCTGTCTGCAAGGACTAGAAATCCTTCCATTCCCCACTATCCTGTCAGAGCTGAAGAAGCTTCTTGGATGAGAAGCGAAACGTCTTCAAAAGAAAAACCAGAAAGTCCAGTTGCCTCCTGAAAAAGTCACCTTTGGGACAAAATGTGGAACTGTTACCAAAACATCCAATTTGAACCTTATTGGAAACCACCAAGTTTGGAAGCAACTCAAGACTCCTGTCAACCCTGAAGCTGACCTGACCGTGGCCATTTTGAGGCTTCAGCGTTGCCACACTGGAGCTGAGGGGTAGGAAGGGTCGGGGGGGAATAGAGATAGCGGGGGGTTTTGTAGCCAAAACAAAATACTTTCTCCTGGGAACCAAGGACATTCCCACAGGTGGTCGGAGAGAGGAGGAGGAGTGAAGTTACCAAGCAACCAGACGGCACCTTGATTGGACCACGTGACTGATTGGTTGGAGGGAAGGAACTTTTACTTTTAATTAGATGTAGACTGTGGGGACATTTAGAGTCGGTTTTCACCGGCCTGTGCCAATATGATATGTCCAATAAAACTAATATTTGAGGAACCTCCTTGCCTCGGAGTCCTGTTTGTGTCAACCCTAAAGTTGGCCGAATGGTGGCCATTATTATCTTTTGTAGTTTTTCTAGTTTTTTCTCCTCACAGCTTCAGGGCTGATACAGCGTGGAGCCAAGGGGCCAGGGAGGCGGGTGTTGAGATAGCTGGGGTGCTGTAGCCAAAATAAAGTTCTTTTCCCTGGGAATCAAGGACATCGGTGCAGGTATTCAAGAGGTGGAGACTGAGGTCACCTAGCAACTGGACTACATGCTGATTGGACCGTGTGATTGATGACTCTGGGAGGACGTGACAACTTTTTACTTTTAATTGGTTAATTTAATTTTTAATTGGCGGGAACTTAGAGCCGGTTTTTCACCAAGAAAAGGCCAATTTGATACGTCCCAATAAAATGTTCTTTGAGGAATAGGCCTGCCTTGGAGTTCTTATGGAATGGGACGTATTACTTGGAACCCTGACAACGGCATTAGCCGACATTCTCACTTCCTCCCATTCATAATCGGGATCCTCATGAGATGCTACACGGAGCACCTGGAAGAATCCCTCCAACAAATACCCTAATCTCAGAAGGCACGGAAGTTTCTAAAGTGGACGGAGATGCGATAAGCGCACACTTAAATCGGACAGCACTTGTGCAAAAAATAGCTTTTCCGGACAGCAGATAAAGATGTCGGCGAGGGAGCCCTTTTTGGCAAAGCTTCTGAAGACAGAAATACAAGCAACTTCAGTTGAGCTCCAAATTTCTGTTGCTAAACTGGACAAGCCCAATTCCTGCAACCGTTCTTCGTATGTTTTAGCCTCCAGTCCCCTGATCATCTTCGTTGCTCTTCTCTGCACTCTTTCTAGAGTCTCAGCATCTTTTTTACATCATGGCGATCAAAACGAGATGCCATATTCCAAGTGTGGCCTTATCAAGGGATTATAATGTGGTATTAACACTTCACGTGATCTTGATTTTATCCCTCTGTTGATGCGGCCTAGAACTGTGTTGGCTTTTTTGGCAACTGATGCCTCATAATTAAGGGATTGTCCATTAGGACTCCAAAATCCCTCTCGCAGTTACGGCTATTGAGCCAAGAGTGGTGAAACCTGTCATTGTTGGGTATCAGGAGCACTGAAGGCTGACTGGCCACAAGAGCGAGACTGAGTGGAACCAGAGGGTCAACCCTGAAGTGAAGCCATCTTGGAGGCTACAAGAGAGGGAGGCCAGGGTGGGCTGCTGGGGGTTCGCAGGGGTTTGGGAGAACCTCTAGCTAAGATTCTGTGCAGTTTGGAGAACCACCACCCCCAAATCCCACTCCTGGCTGGCCCCACCCACTCCGCCCCTCCCAGGAGTCCCCATGCGGCTTGTTTTGGATTCAGGTAAGCGCAGGGCGCATGTGGAAGATCAGGGAGGGTGAAAAATGAGCCTAATGGAAGTTTGGGAAGGCCGTTTTCGCCCTTCCGGAGGCTTGACGAAAACCTCTGGAGCCCAGGGAGGGCAAAAAAGCTCCCCCCATGGTGCAGGAGGCCGACTAGGCCACGCCCACCATGGCCACGCCCACCCAGCAACCGGGCAGAGAACCCTTGCTAAAATTTTTGAAGCCCACTCCTGGAGGGAGGGGGGAGAAATAGTTAGATGTGGTTTTGTAGTCAAAACAATAACGTTTTCCTGTGGGAACCAAGGACATTCTCACAGGCGGCTGGCCAGAGGAGGAGTGAAGTAACCAAGCAACCAGCCAGCACCTGGATTGGACAGCGTGACCAGTGACTTGGGAGGGAAAGGGGAAACTTTTTAATTAGGTGAAAGCCGCGGGAAATCTCAGACATGGCTTTCACCAACTGTGCCAATATGATGTATCCAATAAATTGTTCTTTGAGGAATTTGCGGAGTTCTGCTTTCTATGGGTGCATTACTTGGAATGCTGACATGCAGATTGATTGATCCAATCTCCCAGAACATGCCTGGCTGGCTGAGGAATTCTGAGAGTTGAAGTCCACAAGTCTAAAAGTTGCCAGATTTGGAGAGCCCATGTCCAAGAAGCTCCTAGTGCAGATAGAAAGTTGACTAAGAAAAGGTGGAAGGGTTTGCTTCCCAATGGTGCTTTGTCTTCTTCAAGAGGACGAAGGTCTTCTACCCAACAGCGGTGAAGATAGAAGGAAGCGAAGAAAGGAATGAAGATAAAGAAGAGGAAGATGGCCAAAGGATAGTAGGAAAAGGTCAAATAACACAGAGAAGTAAGAAGTGGTGCACCCAAAACTCTGTTTTAGGCCCAGTTACTCTTCAACATCTTCATCAATGACTTGGACCAGGGGATAGATGGGAAACTCATCAAATTTGCAGATGAAACCAAGCTGGCAGGAATAGCCAACACTCCAGAAGCTAGGCTCAAGATACAGAAGGATCTTGACATTGGGCGCTATCTAACAAAATGAAATTCAGTGATGAGAAAAGGAAGGTTCTAAATTTAGGCCAAAAAAACAAAACGCACAGGTACCGTATATGTGGTACCTTGCTCAATAGTAGTAACTGTGAGAGGGATCTTGGAGTCCTAGTGGACAACCATTTAGATATGAGCCAGCCGTGTGCAGCAGCTGCCAAAAAAGCCAACACAGTTCTGGGCTGCATCAACAGAGGGATAGAATCAAGATCACGTGAAGTGTTAGTGCCACTTTATAATGCCTTGGTAAGGCCACACTTGGAATATTGCATTCAATTTTGGTCACCACGATGTAAAAAAGATGTGGAGACTCTAGAAAAAGTGCAGAGAAGAGCAACAAAGATGATGAGGGGACTGGAGGCTAAAACATATGAAGAACGGTTGCAGGAACTGGGTATGTCTAGTTTAATGAAAAGAAGGACTAGGAGAGACAGGATAGTCTTCCAATATCTCAGGGGTTGTCACAAAGAAGTCAAGCTATTTTCCAAAGCACCTGAGGGGAGGACAAGAAGCAATGGGTGGAAACTAATCAAGGAGAGAAGCAACTTAGAACTAAGGAGAAATTTCCTGACAGTGAGAACAATTAACCAGTGGAACGACTTGCCTGCAGAAGTTGTGAATGCTCCAACAGTGGAAGTTTTAAGAAGAGATTGGACAACCATTTGTCTGAAGTGGTGTAGGGTTTCCTGCCTGGGCAGGGGGTTGGACTAGAAGACCTCCAAGGTCCCTTCCAACTTTGTTATTCTCCAAGCATCTCTGCTAACCCTGGATAGGTTTCCAGGTTCAGCAGCTCCCAAAGGAACCAAATTTTCTGGCTGGTTCAGTCCTCTTTGCAACACGGGGTCTGCAGTCTTGGCATCAGGTGGCCCTGAAGGGTCCTAGCGAAGCCCCTTACTCCCCTTAGGCCTTCCAGGTTCTCTGGAGTACAACTCCCATCTTCCCCAGCTGGCTGGGGAGACCCAGAGGAGCAGCACCCATCAGATCCGCAGAGAGTCCAAACATCAAAACTCTGATTGGTGGTTACCCTGGTTGGACAGGGAAAAGAAATCCAACCCTGTGTTTGGGAGAAGAGAGAACAGAGGCTCTGATTGCCCCCTCCCCCAAGATGGATAGGCAGCCCCTTCCTCAATTGGGGGGGAGGAACTTGGGGGGTGCAAAGACAAAGGGGGGAGAAAGGGGAGTTTGCTTCTTGCCAATCTGATTATCCCCCCCCTCCAAACAGCCCCTGGGGAAGTTAGTCCGCAGAACCTTGGCAAGAGATCATGAGGACTAGCAGCAACTTGAAGCAGCTTCCATTCGAGAAACCCTGAGTTTTGGGGAAGGGGCCATCCAGACCTTTCCCCTTCCCCAGTGCAGGAATGACCTTCCTGTTCCTCCCCCCTTGTGGTATCTCCCTAATCCCCCTTCCTCCCCGAAAGACATCTGCATACTTGGATTGCAGGCTTTTGCAGGCTTTCCTGGGAATCGGCTCCAGAGACTGAAGGGGATTTCCTTTGGACTCCAAAACCCCCTCGGGAGGTTTACAATAATTATGATTTACGCTATTACATAGGCAGCCCCCCTCCCGCTCCAGGAAGACTGGGGATTAAACCCCATCCAAGAAGAAAATCCAAAATTAATCCCCACCCATAAAGGCTCCTTCCCCTCTCCCAATAAGCAGCTGCTCAGCTCAGCAATCCATTGCAAACCCCACAGGTGGGTCCTGTCCCTCCCCTCCCAGAACTCTCCGGTTGCAGCTGCCATCTTGACTGAGCCCCCTCCCCACCCCACCCCATCCCTGCCTCCCTCCCCCCCCCAATTTTACACCAATCTAGAAGAAATCAAGATTCTGGACCTTTGCAAACTAGCAAATTGCTTCCAGCTCGGACTCCGTCCCTCTTTCCCTCCCATTGTGGATTTCCAAAGGGCCCTCCCCCCTTCGCTTTCCCCTCCCCAGAGCTTTCAGGAATGGAGGGTGCAGCAGAAGACCTCCAATCTCTTCAAAAATCAAACTGGACTTTTCCTGCTATGGATTCACGGAAGGGCTGGTCCTTTGCGGTCTGGAAAAAGCCAAAACACCTGCAGCAATGATAAATGTGGGGCCAGAAAGAGGAAAAAATGAGGTCGCTTCCTGATTTCTTGTGAGGGGTTCCCCTCTCCCTGCCTGCCCCCACAGTGAAAGGGATGACGGGGACACAGAATAACAGAACAGCGGAGTTGGAAGGGACCCTGGAGATCTTCTAGTCCAACCCGCTGCTCAAGCAGGAGACCTTATACCATTCCAGACAAATGGTTGTCTAATCTTTTCTTAAAGACCTCCAGTGATGGGGCATTCACAACTTCTGGTGGCAAGCTGTTCCACTGGTTAATTGTCCTCACTATTAGGAAATTTCTCTTTCATTCCAGATTGCTTCTCTCCTTGGTTACTTTCCATCCGTTTCTTCTTGTCCTGCTTTCAGGTGCTTTGGAAAATAGGTTGACACCTTCATCTTTGCGGCAGCTCCTCAAATATCGGAAGACTACTGTCATGTCACCTCTAGTCCTTCTTTTTATCAGACGAGACATATCCAGTTCCTGCAACTGTTCTTTATATGCTCCAGTCCCCTAATCATCTTTGTGGCTCTTCTCTGCACTCTTTCTAGAGTCTCCACATCGTTTTTACATCGCGGCGACCAAACCTAAGGAGAAACTTCCTAACAGGGAGAACAATTAACCAGTAGAACAACTTTCCTTCAGAAGTTGTAGATGCTGCAACATTACGGGAAGTTTTTAAGAAAAGACTGGACAGCCATTTGCCTGAAATGGTATCGGGTCTTCTGCCTGAGCAAGGGGTTAGACTAGGAGACCTCCAAGGGTCCCTTCCAAGTCTGTTATTATGTTCAAACTGGATGCAATATTCCAAGCGTGGCAGTGGTGGGTTTCAATGTATGTTACTACCGGTTTGCCTCACGAGTGCATGCTCGCTTCATGTGCGTGTGCGGTGGTTCGCACACGCATGCACCCGGTTCGCAAAGCCTCAAAAAACATACCAAACAGGATGGCATAGAGCCGGGGCGGAAGCCTAACCCTAATCCTAACCCACCCACGATTTCAGCTACCGGTTCAGGCGAACCGGTCCGAACCGGCTGAATACCAGCTCTGAAGTATGGGTGTCCGCTTTGGAAGCCATGTTAGGCCAGAAGCTTCCGTGCTGCTACTTTCTCATGTGTGGGAAAGTAGGAAGGGGGTGTGGGATTTAGCAGAGGGGTTGTCTTTAGACATAATAGCATTCTTCCTGTCGGTCAAGGTCAGGCCGATCCTGCATCTGGAGGAGACCAGGAGTGGTCGGAGGGCTGTCTCGAGATGGGACGGATGGAGATTGGAGCCTGTGATCGACTGAGGAGTCAGGGGGTGATTTTGGGGGAATTTTGATTTACTGAGGGAACTTCGTGTTTTCCCAGATGTGCCAGTTTTCCTATCCCAGTAAAGAGAACTTTGTAAATAGAACTTCAGTTTTTTTACTTGGAGTTGGGGGGTTTTCTGGAACGCTGACAGTGAGTTTACCAAGGCCTTATGAAGCGGTATTAACACTTTTACATGATCTATTGATGCAACCAAGAACCGAGTCAAAGACCAAACAGGAAGCCAAGCTTTTCTCCACCATGATGGGCCCCGGAGTCCTAGATGATGTTTAATGCAATTTAGGATTGCATTGGCTTTTTTTAGCTGCTGCCGCACACCGTCGGCTCATATTGAATTGGTCTCCTAGAAAGAGCAGGGGGTTGGACTAGAAGACCTCCAAGGTCCCTTCCAACTCTGTTATTCTGCAAGAGGAGGAAGAAATAGGAGACGTCTCGCTCTGCTTCTTCTCTCGCCCAGCCGATCCGCCTTCTTCAACCCGATGCCCTGCAGATGTTTGGGCCTACAAAAGCCTGCCACCTCCCAACTCCAGACCGTACCAGCTGGGTTTGATGAGAACGTTAATCCAAAACATCTGGAGGGCTGCAAGGAGACCCCGACTGTTAAGGGGGTGGGGGGGGGGGTGTCGGAGCTAAGACTCCAACTTATCCTGCTGCCTCGGAAAAAGCTCAGGAGGCTTTGAAACTCGATCCCTCTCTCTTCGCACAGCCAGGGCCCCGGTTTGTTTTGGCAGAGGCAGCCCAGCTGGGAACCAGGTTTAATCTCAGACACCGGAAATGCTTTCCCACCGTCCCACCAAAAAAACCCAAGTTTTTTACAGGCTCAAGATCCCAAACGCCATTCCAAAATCTCCCAAACGCCATTTTGTGCACTGTTTCAATCAATCGGCCACAGGGGTGGGGTGGAGTGTTGGGGGTTAAAGCCGCCTGATTTTCGGCAGCGTTTGAGGCATGTCTGCACAAAACCCAGTCTCAGGGAGTTCCAAAGACAGTCGGATCACTGTAGCTTTAATGGATTTTCTCCCTGTTGCTTTAAGGTGGGAGGATCCCCCACTTCTTTGGGCAGCCCCTCAAATATTGGAAGACTGTTGTTATGTCACCCCTGGTCCTTCTTTTTTTCTAGACTAGCCATACAGATAACAGATTTGGAAGGGACCTTTTAGGTCATCTAGCCCAACCCCCTCCCCCAAGCAGGAGACCCTACACCATTCCTGACAAATGGCACCTAGTCTCTTCTTGAAAACCTCCAAGTACCCAAATCCTGCACCCGTTCTTCATAGGTTTTGGCCCTCCAGTCCCCGAATCTTCTTTGTTGCTCTTCACTGCACTCTTTCCAGAGTCTCAACATCTTTTTTGCATCATGGTGACCGGAACTGGATGCGGAATTCCAGCTGTGGCCTTACCAAGGCTTTGTAAAGCGGTAGTAGAACTTCACATCATCTTGAGTCTATCCTTCTTTTAATGGAGGGCTAAAGGCTTGTTGGAAAGGAAGCCAGGAGATTTGGAAGCGCAGAGCAGACGCCCTGCAGAGCAATTCAACACATCTTTCATCCAAAGTACACATGGATTTGATTCAGACTTCTATCTTGGTGTCGTTGGCATTTCATCTAAGGTTTTTCTCTCTCGACGTCTGAAATGAGGACTGTCTGGAACGGGGGCTATTTATATTAAGCTCCTTCCTTCTATCCTGCAGGTAAATGGTGTAAGGTATCTGCAGGTATGCAAGGGCTGATTTTAGTTATCTTAGTTCTGTGATGGCCAACCTATGGCACACGTGCCCGAAGTAGCATGCAGAGCCATGTCACCTGGCACACGTGGCGTCACCCGTTCCTCTTCCGGGTTTCTGGTGCGCATATGCACGCAATGATCTGCTGGCACGCGGCAGGGCCGGAAACTAGAAGAGTTGGCCTTCCATTTTCCAGCATGAGCATGCGCACCATCCAACTGATCGTCGTGTACGCATGCGCGCCAGAAACTCGGAAGAGTAGCTGGCTAAAACCGGAAGTTCAGTAACTGAAACCGGAAGTTTGTTTTTGGGCGCGCGCATGCACCCTGGGCAGCTCCTCTTCTGGGTTGAGGCCCATATGTGCAAGCCAAACATGCGCACTCCCTTTTTGGGACTCGGTGCCGAAACGGTTTGCCATCACCGTCTTAGTCCAACCAGACTGTAGATGGCTGACAACACCCAGCAGCATTTCTTCGGTCAACCCCGGCTACGCTAAACGTTCTGCATTCAAAACCTTGAACCTTTTGCCCAGGTTTGCAACTGGAAATCAGAAATCTCAAGCCTTCACTGTTTCTTGACAAAAATATCTATGGATCGACAGCCGAAGGTTGTGCTCGTTACCCAAGGATTAAAGCCTTTCTTTTAATAAGCAAAAAAATAAATAAAAAAGAATAGACCACCCACCCCACCAGAATAAAATTCTTGAATTGTCTTGCTGAGAAAATTCAGTTTCTCAAACTCGGAAAGCTTAAGACATCTGGACTTCAAACCCTAGAATTCCCCATCTTAAAACCAGAGCTAGTGTGTTTAACTTGGTTTGTCAAACTTGGCAACTTTAAGACATGTGGACTTCAACTCAACAAATTCCCCAGCTTACAAAAGAACCAGCGGTTAACTGACTTGCAACAGGATAGCATAGCAATAGCAATGGCACTTATATACTACTCCACAGTGCTTTCCGGCCCCCTCTAAGCAGTTTGCACAGTCAGCCTGTTGCCCCCGACAATCTGGGTCCTCATTTAGCGACCGCGGAAGGAGGAGTCAACCTTGAGCCGGTCAGGATTGAACTGCTGGCAGTGAGCAGAATTAGTCTGCAATGCTGCCTTCTAACCACTGTGCCGCCACGGTCCTTCCTTCCTTCCTTCCTTCCTTCCTTCCTTCCTTCCTCCCTCCTGCCCTCCCTCCCTCCCTCCTTCCGTCCTTCCTTCTTAGCACTTAGACTTAGCACTTCAAAGTGCTTTTACAGCCCCCTCTAAGCAGTTTACAGAGTCACCTTTTTGCCCTCCAACAATCTGAGTCTTCCTTTTACCAACCTCGGAAGGATGAGTCAACCTTGAGCCCGTCAATATCGAACTTCCAAACTGCTGGCAGCCGGCAGTCAACAGAAGTAGCCTGCAGTACTGCGTTCTAACCACTGCGCCACCACAGCTTAATTGCGTTCCAACAGGGTTGGCTAGCCTACCTCTCTCGCACTGGGGTCCTGTGAATCCGTATACGCAGGCACAGCGGTTGGGCCCGATGCACCGGCCGCCGTTCTGGCACCCTCCTTCGCAGATGGCTGAGTGAGAAAGAGAGAGAGAGAGAGAGAGGCAGAAATCAGAAGATGAGCTTGGAGCAAAGCTGGGATTCCCAGGAAGATGGGCTTTGGAGTGCCTCTTCTGAATGCATTTATGGGGGTGATTTCATGGTCATTGCAAGGATCAACCTAAGAGGGACAACCTCTTCTTCAAAGCACCCGAAGGCCGGACAAGAAACAACAGGTAGAAACTAACCAAGGTGAGAAGCAACCTGGAACAAAGGAGAAACTTCCTGACAGTGAGGACAATTAACCAGTGGAACTGCTTGCCACCAGAAGCTGCAAGGTGCTTCATCACTGGAGGTTTTCAAGAAGAGACTGGAGAGCCACCTGTCTGAAACGGAATAAGGTCTCCTGCTTGAGCAGCGGGTTGGACTAGAAGACCTCCAAGGACCCCTCCAGCTCTGTGGTTTTGTTTAATGAAAAGAAAAACTAGGGTGACACTCAGTGTTCCAACCCACAAAGAAAAGGGGGTCAACCTATTCTCCAAAGTACCCGAAGGACAGACAAGGAACAATGGATGGAAACTCATGAAGGAGAGAAGCAACCCAGAAGTAAGGAAAAATTTCCTAACAATGTGGACAATTAACCAGTGGAACGGCTTGCCACCAGACGTTGTGGTCGCTCCAACACTGAGCAACACTGGAGGTCTTAATAATAATAACAGAGTTGGAAGGGACCTTGGAGGTCTTCTAGTCCAACCCCCTGCTTAGCCAGGAAACCCTACACCACTTCAGGCAAATGGTTATCTAACATCTACTTAAAAATTTCCAGTGTTGGAGCATTCACAACTTCTGCAGGCAAGTCGTTCCACTGATCAATTGTTCGAACCGTCAAAAAATTTCTCCTTAGTTCTAGGTTGCTTCTCTCCTTGAGTAGTTTCCACCCATTGCTTCTTGTTCTACCCTCAGGTGCTTTGGAGAATAGGTGTCAAGTAAATCCAAAAATGACTTTGAGTTTTAATCTGGGTGGAGCAGTGCTTCTCAACCTTGGGAAAATTAAGACAAATGGACTTCAACTCCCAAGATTCCTTGAACCAAAACACACATTTAACTCAGTTTTTCCTCACACTTGGCAAATCTAACACATTTGGACTTCATCTCCCAGAATTCACCTGTCTTAAAGTGGCCAAGGTTGAGAAACATTGATGGAGAGTGATTTTGGGAAAAGGTCACACCCAAACTATCCAGGAAGGTGGTTGTGAAAATAAAATGGAAAATAAAATGGGTGTTGATTTTCCCCAAACATTGGCACCTCTGGCCAGGGATGCCCGTGGGCGGATGCTGGCTGGCTGGGCCTGCGTTGGCACTCACGTTGGCCGCAGTGGTTCCCAGTGTATCCCTTCTGGCACAGGCAGGCCTCCTCGGCACAGCTGCCCCCGTTCAGGCACTTCATACTGCAGGACGGGACTGCGGGAGGAAGGAGGAGAGTCAGTGGAAGGATAAGGGAGGCGGGAGGGAAGGAAAAAAGGGAGGAAGGAAGGACAGAAGATGGAAGGAGAGAAAGAGAGAAGGAATGGGAGAACGGGGAGGGAGGAAGGAGGGAGGAAAGAAGGAAGGAACGAAGGAGATAGGAAGAAAGAAAGGAAAGGAGGAAGAACACAAGGAAGGAGGGAGGAAAGAAGGAAAAAATGAAGGAGATAGGAAGGGAGGGAGGAAGAACAAAATGAAAGAGGCAGGGAGGAAAGAAGGAGGAGGGAGGAAAGAAGGAGGAGGAGAACAGAAAGAAAGAGGAGAGAAGGGAGGAGGGACGGAAGAAGGGAGGCGGGAGGAAGGAAAAAGGGAGGAAGGAAGGACAGAAGATGGAAGGAGAGAGAGAAGGAATGGGAGAACGGGAGGGAGGAAGGAGGGAGGGAGGAAAGAAGGAAGGAACGAAGGAGATAGGAAGAAAGAAAGGAAAGGAGGAAGAACAGAAGGAAAGAGGGAGGAAAGAAGGAAAAAACGAAGGAGATAGGGAGGGAGGGAGAACAAAATGAAAGAGGCAGGGAGGAAAGAAGGGAGGGAGGAAGAACAGAAAGAAAGAGGGAAGGAAGAGGAGGAAGGGACGGAGGGAGGGAGTAAAGAAGATGGAAGGAGAGAAAGAGAAGGAATGGAAGAATAGGGAGGGAGGAAGAACAGAAGGAAAGAGGGAGGAAAGAAGGAAGGAATGAAGGAGATAGGAAGAAAGAAAGGGAAGGAGGAAGAACGTAAGGAGGGAGGGAGGAAGAACAGAGAGAATGGTGAAGGGAGGGAGGGAGGGAGGAAGGAGGGAAGAAGATAGGAAGGAAGGAGATAGAGAAATTGAAAGGAGAGTAGGAGGAAGACAGGACTTTTCCAAACCTGTGTGTGTGTGTGTGTGTGTGTGTGTGTGTGTGTGTGTGTGTGTGTGTGTGTGTTTTCCTGCAGGGGGATAAAAAAAAACCACATTCAAGACACTGGACACCCCTCCATCACAGCCAGACAAGCGATAGGCTGTGGGTCACATCTGCCCTTCACATCTGTTGTGGGTTTTTTTCAGCCGTGAAGGTTGCTAAGGTTCCCATTCCCAAATATTGACGGCCAGAGGAGCACTTCTGCAGTTTAACCCCCCTCCCCTCCCCTCCCCTGGGCATCCATTTTTATGGGTCCCAGGCCACGGCCCCTTCCTTTCCCCCCCCCCCCCGCCTGCGATGCTCAGATTGAGTGGGTGGGGCTGTTCTGTCTGGACAAAGGGAGCCTCCCCCCTCCCCCACCCACAGCTGTAAAAATTGGAGTGGAAACCCACCCACCCAATGTTCTCCAGAGCAGGGGTCTCCAACCTGGGCAACTTTAAGACTTGTGGACTTCAACTCCCAGAATTCCTCAGCCAGCAAAACTTTGTGAAAATATTTACAGACCCCTCGCATCCTGGACATAAACTGTTTCAACTCCTACCCTCAAAACGACGCTATAGAGCACTGCACACCAGAACAACTAGACACAAGAACAGTTTTTTCCCGAAGGCCATCACTCTGCTAAACCAATAATTCCCTCAACACTGTCAGACTATTTACTGAATCTGCACTACTATTAATCTTCTCATAGTTCCCATCACCCATCTCTTTCCACTTATGACTGTATGACTATAACTTGTTGCTGGCAATCCTTATGATTTATATTGATATATTGACCATCATTTGTGTTGTAAATGTTGTACCTTGATGAACGTATCTTTTCTTTTATGCACATTGAGAGCATCTGCACCAAGACAAATTCCTTGTGTGTCCAATCACACTTGGCCAATAAAATTCTATTCTATTCTATTCTATTCTATTTTATTCTATTCTATGTGTCCCAGCCAGCCCCCGAGCAGAGCGACCGACCTGAAATCCAGCTCTGCTAACTTCTCAATCCCGCCTCCCACCCAGAAATCGCCCTATGGTCTCCCATCCCTCGCTCAGCAGGGCCGGACCTCCTCGGCTCTAGAGGGAGTCCTCGACTTACGACCGCAAGGGAGCCCCCAAACTCCCTGTGGTTAAGTGAGGCATGTCTGGTGAGTTCTGCCCTGTTTTACGACGTTTCCGCGCCACAGTTGTTAAGCGAACCGCGACGGGTCGTTTAAAGGAATCTCACGGTTGTTAAGCGAATCCGGCTTTCCCCGCGGAGTTTGCTTGTCATAAGTTCTCCCAAGGGGATCACGTAAGCCCTCCCCCAAAGGACATTGGCACCGCTATAAATATGCATGCAATCCTGCAACCGTCGTTAAGTAAGAAAAAATTGTCAGAATCCCTTTTTTTCAGGGCCATTGTAACTTTGAACGGTCGCTAAATGAATTGTTTTAAGTCTAGGACTTCCTGAAACTGAGTTGGGCTGAAGTTGGCCTGGACCCGCAGCCTGTCCCCCCACGGCCCATGTTTTGGCCAAGGGCGGGGGGATCCGGCTGGGCCTGTTAATTGCCATCCTTTGTGGCCGGCCCTGGCCTCATTGCAGGGAGAGAGAGCTACAACAGGCAGTGGTCTCAGTTAGTGGCCAAAGGGAAGTCTTTCAGCAGTGGCCCAGCCCGGCAGACCCCTACTTTGGGTGTGTGGGTGTGTGTGTCTGTGAGGTATGCATTTGGTGAGCCGTGTCTAGGGACGTTAGCCAAAAATGCGAATACAATCCTTGGTTGTGTAAACAGAGGGATAGATTCAAAATCATGTGGAGTATTAGTACCATGGTGTAAATCCTTAGTAAGGCCACACCTGGAATAACTGCATCCAGTTTTGGTCACCCCCTTTCAAAAAAAGGTGTTGAGACTTTGGAAAAAGTGCAGAGAAGAGCAACTAAGAGGATTAAAGGCCTGGAGATTAAAGCGTATGAAGGACGGTTGGGAGATTTGGGTCTGGCTAGTCTGGAGAAAAGAAGGACCAGGGTGGACATGATAGCAGGATTCCAGTATTTGAGGGGCTCCCCAAAGGAGAGGGGGGGGTCACATTATTCTCCAAAGCACCAGACAAGACAAGACAAGAAACAACGGTTGGAAACTAATCAAGGAGAGAAGCAACCTGGAATTAAGGAGGAATTTCCTGAGAGTGAAGACAATTAACCAGTGGAACCGCTTGCCACCAGAAGTTGTGGGTGCTTCATCACTGGAGGCTTTTAAGAAGAAGAGACTGGACAGCCACTTGTCTGAAATGGGATAGGAGAGGATCTCCTGCTTGAGCAGGGGGTTAGACTAGAAGACCTCCAAAGGTCCCTTCCAACTCTATTCTGATTGATGGATTGATGGGTTCAGAGGTGGACGTCACATAATTTAAAAACCGGTTTGCCCCAGCACCGAAAATGCGGCCGTCTGCACATGAGCTTTGCTCGGGGATGCGCTTGCACGGATGCACCCGGCTTAAAAAACGCAGCTAAATGGGACGGCATAGCGCCGGGGTGGGTGAGCGGCTCCACCCGCAGGTCACAACTACCGGTTCACGCAAACCGGTACGAACCGGTTGAGTTCCACCCCTGGATTGGTTGCGCTCAATAGGGAGTCTCCCATTTTGGCCACCTCTCAGCCATGGATGTCCACGAGAGATTTGGGGTCCGGTGCAATGCCCGGCCTACCTCGCAGGGCTGTCCCAGGGCCCGCTGCCACCGTCACAAATACGTGCCGGGAATTATGATGACGTGACCACAAAGATGCTGCGACGGTCGTAAATGTGAGGAAAGGCCTTAACGGGCTTTTTTTGGGGTCTGTGTTACTTTGAACGGCCGGCCCGAAATGTACGTTGGCGAGGCCTTAAGAGAAGCTCTGGTTTGGGTCCAAGGGGCCCCTGTGTGTGTGTGTGTGTGTGTGTGTGTGTGTGTGTGTGTGTGTGTGCAGTGCTTTTGTGTATCTCTCCACAACCAGGAAGCTGCTCGTCTTGAGGAATGTTATTAAATCCACCTGCCCATAATTGCTCCTCGGAAGGGCTCTGGGCGTGTGTGAAACTGGCAGGCAGGAATGAGGAGGGTCTTTCTTCCAGAGCATGGGGGAGGGCTGCCCCCCCCTGCAGCTTCCAAGATGTTCTGGACAGATGCCTTGACCGGCCTGTCCCAGGCCCCAACCGGTTACACCCTCGCCGGGGTCTGCCTGCTTCCGCCCCCACTTCTTTCATTCCCCCCCCCTCCCTCCCTCTCTCCCACCCACCTACCCACCCAAGGACCCTCTGGAATGCAGCCCAAACTCCCGTCCCCTTCCGCGGCTCTTGAATTCCTGGCATTGCTGGGGGATTGCAAACATCTGGCAAGTCTGCAGCCGAGCCCCATGGAAGAGACCAGCCTTCTCTGGGGTTGGGGAGTGGGAGGGAGGGCCGCCCCCCTCCCCAGCCCCCCTGCAGACAGGATTAGCCAGGGGGGGGGAAAAACCACATCTTGAGGGATTGAATTCAGGGGAGGACTTGTTCCCCGTCCTTCCCGCTCCCGTTTGCCCCGGAGTACAATACTCCTAAGATACTTTATGAGCTACAAGTTGGAGCAAGGCTTGAAATTTTCATGCAGATCCGGCTCACTCCCTGGGTCATTTAGCAATTGCTTTTTTAAAATAATAATAATAAAAGAACAACCCACAAAATCTGTGCAGAGAGGCAGATTCTGAAAGAAAAGAGGCCCCGAGCAGACCATGTGAGGAGATTTGTAGGGTCAGGGTTTGGTTTTTGCACAGTCATCCAGATGTTGAGACTGGATTTGGCATCGTTATATTGACCTATCCGAAGAACCTGGGACAGGGAGATGTTTGATGGTGTTACAAATATCGCGCCAGGATATAAACCGTCACCAGTAAATCTGCCTTTAAATCTGTAGAGATTCTCAGCCCTCCTGGTTGTCCCAAAGGAGTTTCTTCAAGAGGCAACTGGACTTTCTCATTTTTTTTCTTTTGAAGATGCTTCGCTTCTCATCCAAGAAGCTTCCTCAGCTCTGAATGGATGTGGAAGGGAAGGATTGATATTCCTTGCAGGCAGCTGGTCCTTTGCATCCTTTTAGAAGGTTATTGAGGCCACCTGGAGGTTTATCTCAGGTGTCCTCAGGGTCACCTGAGTGGTGCAAATGGTTCCTGGAGTCTGCAGTTCTTTCCTCTGGAAATCCATTCCTACTCCCACACATCCCAAATTGTATAGCTAAAAAAACATGACCTGGATGACTGGTATGGGAATAGCCGGCTGGAGAATTCTGGGACTTCTGGGAGTTAACATAACATAACATCAGAGTTGGAAGGGACCTTGGAGGCCTTCTAGTCCAACCCTCTGCCCAGGCAGGAAACCCTACACCATCTCAGTCAGATGGTTATCCAACATTTTCTTAAAAGTTGAAGTCCACAAGTCTTAAAGCTGCCAAGTTTGAAGACCTCTGCTTAAGAGTGTCCTTGGTTAGGACTCGAACTGGTAAGTTTTTACCAGTCCCAGACTGTGAATCGAATTGAAATAATAATAAGAATAATACTATAATATATATAATGCACCAAGACAAATTCCTTGTGTGTCCAATCACACTTGGCCAATAAAAAATTCTATTCTATTCAATAATAACAATAATGAGAAGGAGGAGGAGGAGAAAGAAGAGAAAGTCTGAATAGTGGATGTGGCAGTGCCTGGAGACAGCAGAATAAAAGAGAAAGAAGTGGAGAAGATAACAAAATGCAAAGACCTACAAATAGAAAGAGAAGGACTATGGCCAAGGCAAGCAAGGGTAGCACCAATAGCCACAGGCGCTTTGGGTGCAAACCCAAAACAACTGGAGCACCACTGGAACGCCATCATTGGCATTGACAAATTCGCCATCAGTCAGTTGCAGAAGGCAGGGAACAGCTTCCATCCTGCGATGGTCTCTGTCCAGATCTGCCTATCCCAGGTCCCTGGTAAGGGCTCGATAGATAAGACCAAAATGCCAAACCCAGGCTCAACATCTGGCTGAGTGTGCGATTAACAACAACAACAACAACAACCAGTGGAACTGCAATAAACTGCACTACTTGGAACATCATATATTTTAAGAAGGTCCTTGGTTGATACCTAGGATGCTGATTGGTTGCTGCCATTAGCACCATTAGCACCAGTCGATGGTATTTGTGATGCATTTTTGAATGTCCAAAATGATTGAGTTTCATGTTTAATGAATAAAGTAAATAACAACAAAAACAACAACAATAATAATAACGGTAGTGCCAATAGTCATAGGCACCTTGGATGCAATATTCGAACTGACCGGCAGTCAGCAGCCGTAGCCTGCAGTACTGCCCTCTGACCACTGCGCCACCGTGGCTCATTTCGTTAAAGTGGAGGGCAGCCCTTCCAAAGACGATGGAAGC
Organism: Ahaetulla prasina; assembly: GCF_028640845.1. Lineage (NCBI taxonomy): Eukaryota > Metazoa > Chordata > Lepidosauria > Squamata > Colubridae > Ahaetulla > Ahaetulla prasina. The sequence goes on along the minus strand of NC_080539.1, from coordinate 376,068,184 downwards.
TTTACAGGCCCTGTCACGCATAAATGCATGCACACGTAAACACAAGCACACTTTTTCCTCACCTCCTACGGAACCACAATTGGGAGAGAGTTGTCCGCTGGAGCAGGTGCACATATTCGGCCGCGAACAGAAGCCGTCCCCGCAGGAGTTCCGGCAAATGGCTGTCGGGAAAGGAGAAGGACCTGAGTCCCGGAGGCTGGGAAAGGGGTCTCCCCTGAGCCCAAGAGGTGAGGAGTGGCCCTGCGCCGGGTTTCACCCCACACATCCCCCCCCCACTGAGGAAAGGCTGGGCTTGGGTGGGAGAGGAAGCTCAGCAGACACCAGGGTCAGTCTGGGATGGTTGAAAATGGTCTAAGGGATGGTTGTTTGAAGGAGGTTTCAATTCCGCCCCCCCCCCCAGCACTTCCTGAAATGGCCACTGGATCATCTGCACGGTCGCTTCAGGGAGAGCAGAGCAAACCCCAGGCTTCAAATGCTGAGATCCTTTTCCTTTTTCTTCCCCTTCCCCTTTTCTTCTTTCCATTCCTTTCCTTTCATTTTTCTTCCCCTTCCCCTTCCCCTTCCTCTTTTCTTTTTCCTTCCTTCCTTCCTTCCTTTCCTCTATTTCTTCCTTCCTTCCCTTTTCTTCTTTCCTTCCTTTCTTTTCATTTCTTTTCTTCCCTTCCTCTTTTCTTTTCTTTTCTTTTCTTTTTCCTTCCTTCCTTCCTTCCTTCCTTCCTTCCTTCCTTTCCTCTATTTCTTCCCTTCCCCTTTTCTTCTTTCCTTTCCTTTCCTTTCTTTTTCTTCCCCTTCCCTTTGCTTTTCCTTTCCTTCTCTTACTTCCTTCCTTCCCTCCTTCCCTCCGCCTTTCCTTTCCTTTCCTTTCCTTCCTTCCTCCCCCCTCCTTTCCTTTCCTCTTCCTTCCTTCTTTCCTTCCTTCCTCCCGCTCCTTTCCTTTCCTTTCCTTTCCTCACTTCATTTCATTTCCTTTCATTTCATTTCATTTCATCTTCCTCCCTCCCTCCCTCCATGAAGGATGGCTTCCAAGCCTACGGCGGGACTAGAATTCACCGTCTCCTGGTGATTGGCCTAAAGTCACCCAGCTGGCATTCGTTGCCAAAGCGGGACTTGAACTCTCCGTCTCCCACTTTCTAACCTGGTGCCTTAACCACTAAGATCAAAGTAGCAAAATGATTGACAAGGGATCTCTGGACCATCTCCTATGATTGAGGAGATTAAAACATGGCCCTTTATCCACCTCGTTCTGATCTGGTGGATATTTCTGCAGGGTTTGTATAAAAAACTTTGGAAAGTTACTCTGCATTTCTGATGCAGAGAGAAGTGCAGTCAGGAGGGGGTCTTCCGGAGAAGAGACGGAACCCCCCCCCTCCCCATTTATACTCACGGACGATGCACTGGTTCCCCCCAGGGAGGGTTTTCCAGCCCGGACAGCAGTAGGAGTGATATCTCGATCCACAGACGTTAGGCCTGAAATGCAACCGGAAGATTAAGGAAAAGATTTTGCGCCAAAGATTCAGAAGACACCAAAACGCTGCCATTAATCGTGAAGCACCTGAAGGACAAGAAACCAGAAGCAACCTGGAACTGAGGAGAAACTTCCTGACAGTGAGGACAATTAACCAGGGGAATGGGTTGCCACCAGAAGTTGTGAATGCTCCAATACTGGAAGTTTTTGAAAAGAGATTGGACGACTATTGTGTCAACGTTCCAGAAAACCCCTCTGCAGGTTGCCCCCCTGCAACCCCGCTGCCACATTGGTCTTAAATGCTGAAATCCTTCCAGCTCTGTTATTCTATTCTATTCTGTTCTGTTCAATTCTAATTCTAATTCTAATTCTCTATTCTATTCTTTTCTAATTCTAATTCTCTATTCTATTCTATTCCTATTCCTATTCCTATTTCTAATTCTCTATTCTATTCTATTCTATTCTATTCTATTCTATTCTAATTCCTATTCCTATTTCTAATTCTAATTCTAATTCTCTATTCTAGTCTAGTCTAGTCTAATTCCTATTTCTATTTCTAATTCTAATTCTCTATTCTATTCTATTCTAGTCTAGCCTAATTCCTATTTCTATTTCAATTTCTATTTCTATTTCTAATTCTCTATTCTATTTTATTCTTTTCTATTTCTAATTCTAATTCTAATTCTCTATTCTATTCTATTTCTATTTCTATTTTTAATTCTTCTGTTCTATTCCAATTCCTATTTCTAATTCTCTATTCTATTCTAATTCCTATTTCTATTTCTATTTCTGTTTCTAATTCTGATTCTCTATTCTATTCTATTCTATTCTATTCTATTCTATTCTATTCTATTCTAATTCCTATTTCTATTTCTAATTCTCTATTCTATTCTATTCTAATTCCTATTTCTATTTTTAATTCTAATTCTCTATTCTATTTTATTCTTTTCTATTTCTAATTCTAATTCTCTATTCTATTCTCTCTAATTCTAATTCTATTATTCTATTCTATTCTATTCTATTCTAATTCCTATTCCTATTCCTATTTCTATTTCTAATTCTCTATTCTATTCTAATTCCTATTTCTATTTCTAATTCTAATTCTCTATTCTATTTTATTCTTTTCTATTTCTAATTCTATTTCTAATTCTCTATTCTATTCTATTTCTATTTCTAATTCTAATTCTATTATTCTGTTCTATTCTATTCTATTCTATTCTAATTCCTATTTCTAATTTGCTATTCTATTCTATTCTATTCTATTCTACTCTATTCTATTCTATTCTATTCTAATTCTAATTCGCTATGCTATGCTATGCGATGCTATTGCATGCCATTCTAAATGACTCATTTTTGGCAAGTTTGAGTCTGTTTGATAATATTGAGGTTGAAGCAGCTGGTTTTCTGGCCCTCCATGAGCAGCCAGGCTGAAGGAGACGGCCAGGATTTTCCCTCAGCACCCTGGAGGCCTCTGCCACAGTCTCAAGCCCATCTGCCAAGGTCAGGGAGGCACAATGCCCCACCTGAGAACGGAATCCTTTGGCTGAGCCTTCTTGACGGTGGCTCTATTGGCGGGATGCTGCCGGTTTAACAACCGGTTGAGTGAACCGGTTTAGGCGCATGTGCGTCTAAAGCACTTGCGCACAGCCCTGAAAATGGAGCATTTAGAAGCTCAGCTGCTTACATTCCAAGTCAGCAACGGTAAGTAGAACGGCGAGGAGGTGGGGGGGGGGAATCAGCTGTGCTGCATGATTGAGATGAGCTAGAAAGCAGGAAATAAAGGACAGGATAGGGCGGGGCCGGGTGGGCGGGGCCAGCTGATCATCAGTGCTACGGGTTCGCCTGAACCAGAGGTGGATTTCGGCAGGTTCTGACCAGTCCTGGAGAACAGGTAGCGGAAATTTTGAGTACTTTGGAGAACCGGTAGTAAAAATTCTGACTGGCCCCACCCCCACCTATTCTCTGCCTCCCAAATCCCAGCTGATGGAGAGGAAATGGGGATTTTGCAATATCCTTCTCCCAGGAATGGGGAGGGAATGGAGATTTTACAGTATCCTTCCCCTACCACGCCCACCAGGCCACACCCACAGAACCGGTAGTAAGAAATTTTGAAACCCACCACTGGCCTGAACCGGCTGAGTGGCTCCCTTCCCGTAGCCGAGTTGTCCCTAAAAATCCAGATCATCAAAGAACTGTAAAAATCGTAATTTTCTAGAACAGTTTTGAGAAGTGACTCGGGATGGCATCTCCTCCCGAAAGGATCATATCAGATTGGGTGGGTGAGTTGCCCTTTGTTCATATTAAATTTTATTTCCTTTCCTCCCTATGGGATGGTCGCTAACCACTAAGCAACCACTCCAAGCTGGAACAAGGAATGCAGGTAGTCCTCGAGTTACGGCCACTATTGAGCCCAAGCTTTACGTTGCTAAGTGAAACATTTGTTAAGCCCCATTTTATGACTTTCCCTGCCACAGGTGGTCAGCATTTGTTCAATTAGGAACAAGTTCATTAAGTGAATCTCGGTGACTTTGCTTGTCAGAAGGTCTCAAAAGGGAATCACACGACCCCGGGACATTGCAACCGTCATAAGTATGAGTCACTTGCCAAGCGTCTGAATTTTGATCATTGCAAGGGTTATAAGTGTGAAAAATGGTCGTGAGCCTCTTTTTTATTGTAACTTTGAACGGTCACTAAATGAACGGTTGTAAGTTCAGGGCTAGCTGTACATTAAAATACATTAAAAACTGTCTCTAGAAAGCAGCAGGTGTGTCTCTACGGAGGTTCTCAATCCTCCAGGTCAGGGTTGTTCCAAAAGATGCTTTTTGCAAAAAAAGCCAACTAGACTGTCTTCTTGTTGTTTTTTTCTTTGAAAACGTTTTGCTTCTCCTCCGAGAAGCTTCTTCAGTTCTGAATAAGAAACTCGGTTTAAAGGAAGGAAGGAAGGAAGGAAGGAAGGAAGGAAGGAAGGAAGGAAGGAAGGAAGGAAGGAAGGAAGGAAGGAAGGAAGGAAGGACAGCAGAATAACTGAGTTGGAAGGGACCTTGGAGGTCTTCTAGTCCAACCCCCTGCTCAAGCAGGAAACCTTGTAGCATTTCAGACAAATGGTTGTCCAATCTTTTCTTTAAAAGCTCCAGTGATGGGGAAGGAAGGAAGGAAGGAAGGAAGGAAGGAAGGAAGGAAGGAAGGAAGGAAGGAAGGAAGGAAGGAAGGAAGGAAGGAAGGAAGGAAGTGCAGTTGCTTTTTGACGGCTCTTTAGAAGGCCAGATCCTGAAGATGAAACTGAAATACTTTGGCCACCTAATGAGAAAGAAGGACTCACTGGAGAAGAGCCTCATGCTGGGAAAGATTGAAGGCAAAAGAAGAAGAGGACGACAGAGAACGAGGTGGCTGGATGGAGTCACTGAAGCAGTAGGCATGAGTTTAAATGGACTCCAGAGGATGGTAGAGGACAGGAAGGCCTGGAGGAATGTTGTCCATGGGGTTGCGATGGGTCGGACACGACTTCGCAACTAACAACGAAGTCTAGTCTCTTCTTGAAAGCTTTCAGGGATGAAGCTCCCACAACTTCTGAAGATAACTTCTCTTCCATGGGTTGATTGTTCTCCGTGTCAGAAAATTCCTCCTTATTTCCAGGTTGAATCTCTCCTTGGTCAGTTTCCATCCATTATTCCTTGTCTGGCCTTCGGGTGCTTTGGAAAACAGCTTGACCCCCTTCCTCCTCTCTGTGGCAGCCCCTCAAATATTGGAAGGCTGCTCTCCTGTCTCCCCTGGTCCTTCTCTTCACTAGACCAGCCAGGCCCAGTTCCTACAACTGTTCTTCATATGTTTTAGCCTCCAGTCCTTCTCATCATCAACCAGAAGAAGAAAGGAAATCTGGAGAGAGGAGGATGGAAGAACACTCTTCCTGCATCTCAAACTCTGGAGAGCCAAGAGCTCAGCTCTGCTGGAAGAACCGGCGGACAAAGCCGGCCAGATGTTGAAAGGCTGGAGGCATCAACCCGAGATGCTTCGTTTGTTTCAGAGACTTCCCAGCTGGTCGACCTCTAGCGAGTCCAGACAGGCGGCGGCAATGTGGTTTGACGGTTGCCAAGTCCTTTTGGAATCTGCTCTTGCCAATCCAGCCTCTTTCCGTATAAAGGACTTCTAAAACCACATTTTTCTCCCCCTCAAGGCCTTCTGGCCGGCTGCAAGAGATCCTTCAAGGAACGTAAGTTTTTTCCCACCTTCCTGGGAAAACCCCCCTCAAAAGAGGTCACCCACTTGGCCGAAAAGTTTGGCATCCTGGTCTTTGGGCCAGGAATGAGTGGGTGGAAGATTCTTCGGAGCTGCTCAAATCTGCAAAATCCGGGCAGCAGTCCACCACTTCAGAAGCGCCGCGAGTTGAAGACCCTGAGTTCCTGAGTTGACCGCTCCTGTTTGCAAGGAATGCCCCTCGTTCCCCCCCATCCCCAAATTTTTAAAAAATGACTAGGTTTGAGCTGCGTTTGGGATTCATTCTGCGAATTGCGAAGGAACTGGGAAGACGGAGATTAAATCCCTAATGCTGCCCAGTCTTAAAATCCTGGGGAAAAATAAAATGAAAATAACAGGAAATACAAACACAGGGCTCAGCCCGGCTCAAACCTGAGTCAGATGCGATGCTTCTGAGCAAGTACAGAGTGTCAGATAACAAGCTTCAGTTCTTGAACCTGTGGAAAGTGTACCCCAGGGGGTCAGTGCCAGGGACGGGTTTCATTTAATTTTACCACCAGTTTACCGCACACCGAAAATGTGAGCGTTTGCCTTCGCTGCATATATGCGGTCTTCTGCACATGCGCTTTGCTCATGCATGGCTTACACGTATACGTGTGGCTTAGCAAACATGGCTAAATAGGACGGCATAGCGCCGCACAGATCGCCACTACCGTTCCCCCGAGCCGGTCTGAGCCAGCTGAATAGCAGCCCTGCTCATAGCACCAGAAACCTCAGGAAACAGCACCAAGAGATTCAGGCCAGCCCTTCCCTCTTTAAGAAAACCAAGAAGCACCAGCTGAAAGGAAAACACAGAGCAGCCCTGCTAACAGAGGGGACAATAGAAACACTTAAGCAGAGCCCTTAAGATAAGGGGAATCAGGCTAAAAATAACTCACCTGGAACTCCCTTTTCCTCTTTTCTGGCAGAATTAACCCCCAGGAGAGGAACAACAAAGCCCCAGGAACCAGTGGTGGGTCTCAAAATTTTTTACTACCAGTACTGTGGGCGTGGCTTGGTGGGCATGGCAGGGGAAAGATACTGTAAAATCTCCATTCCCACCCCATTCCAGGGGAAGGATAGTGCAAAATCCCCACTTCCTCCCGATCAGTTGGGACTCGGGAGGCAGAGAAGAGATGGGGGCAGGCCCAGTCAGAATTTTTACTCCCGGTTCTCCGAACTACTCAAAATTTCCGCTACCGGTTCTCCAGAACCGGTCAGAACCTGTTGAAACCCATCTCTGCCAAGAACAGGATTAACCCAGTAAGGAAGGAGGACAGGATCCAGGGCAATCCCTAACTCTAGTTAGAGGCACACAAATAATGCTGCAGGAGCTTCAAAGGGGAATTAAGAATAAAAGGCTCAGAGTCCCACTTCCAAGTTTGCTTGCAACCCAGGAACCCTCCAGCTCTGTCACTACTTTTCTTGCCTTCCTGAATTAAAGGATCCCTTTTCTGGCAGCTGGCTGCCTTGTCTATTTCTTCTCAGCATCGGTGACGGCTTCCCAGCTGGGAACAAACCAGGGAAACTTATTGCAACAATCCATTCCCCTGCAATTTTTTTTGCAGCAAAAATTAAACCTTCTGTCGAAAGTGTGGAAGTTGCATCGTGTTTGTTTTTGTTCCAGTTCTTGGTCTCTCTCTCCCTTTGAAACTTTTTTTTTTAATTTCTAGGTGACTTTTGTCTGCTGGTATTTTGCTCTTTGCAAAGCCTACTACAAGAACGAGGAGGCAGCAGTGGGTGGGTATTTCACACTTTGCAAAATGGGCCATTTAAAAGAGGGAGAAATCATTTTATTTTTATTTTCCCCTGTCAAAGATTAACACCCCCGACAGAATTGGCTTTTGGGTGGAAATAAGTAAAAGTGAGCCAGGCTGAGAACAAGAGAAAGTCGTTCCCCTCACCACCCCAGGGAGCAGATTAACAAATACTTATAGCTATGACTTAATAATTCATTAAATAACAATATAATTAAAATGCAATAAAGCAATGGGTTGAATCATTCATAGCGCATTAATACTTAATTTTATTTGGATATATCTTTTTTCTCACAGAAAAAACCCATCAACCCATGGAACAGAAGTTCCTCACGGGAGGCTTTCAAGAAGAGACTGGACTGCCGTCTGTCAGAAATGGTGAAGGGTCTCCTGCTTGGGACGGGGGAGGGTTGGGCTAGATTACCTCCAAGGTCCCTTCCAACTCTTGTTATTCTATTCTGTTTTGTTCTGCTCTCCTTGTTCTATTCCATTCCATTCCAGTTCATTCCATATACATCATTGTAATAGGGAGTTATACGCAAGTTTAATGAGGTGCTTAAATGTAAAATTTGAGAAGAACTTCATGGGATCAATAGAATAGAATAGAACAATATAATAACAGAGTTGGAAGGGACCTTGGAGGTCTTCTAGTCCAACCCCTGCTTAGCGGGTTTAGATTTAGATTTCACCACTGCTCTCACTGTCAGGAAATTTCTCCTTAATTCTAAGTTGCATCTCTCCTTGATTAGTTTCCACCCATTGCTTCTTGTCCTGCCCTCAGGTGCTCTGGAGAATAGCTTGACACCCTCTTCTTTGTGGCAACCCCTGAGATATTGGAACACAGCTATCATGTCTCCCCTAGTCCTTCTTTTTATCAAACTAGACATACCCAGTTCCTGCAACCGTTCTTCCTCTGTTTTAGCCTCCAGTCCCCATCAAAAAAGGACAACAAAGAATGTTCTTTCTGCGCCAACTCAGTAAGCTCAAACTGCCCAAGGAGCTGCTGATCCAATTCTACAGAGGAATTATTGAGTCTGTCATTTGCACCTCTATAACTGTCTGGTTCGGTTCTGCAACCCAACAAGAAAGACACAGACTTCAGAGGATCATTAGAACTGCAGAAAAAATAATTGCTACCAACCTGCCTTCCATTGAGGACCTGTATACTGCACGAATCAAGAAGAGGGCCATGAAAATATTTACAGATCCCTCGCATCCTGGACATAAACTGTTCCAACGCCTACCCTCAAAACGACGCTATAGAGCACTGCACACCAGAACAACTAGACACAAGAACAGTTTTTTCCTGAAGGCCATCACTCTGCTAAACAAATAATTCCCTCAACACTGTCAAACTATATACTAAATCTGCACTACTATTAATCTTCTCATCGTTCCCATCACCAATCTCTTTCCACTTATGACTGTATGACTAATTTTGTTGCTGGTAATCCTTATGATTTATATTGATATTGATTGTTCCTGATTGCTTATTTGTACCCAATGCTTATCATTAAGTGTTGTATCATTAAGTGTTAAAATGTACCCTATGACCATCATTTGTGTTGTAAATGTTGTACCTTGATGAAGGTATCTTTTCTTTTATGTACACTGAGAGCATCTGCACCAAGACAAATTCCTTGTGTGTCCAATCAAACCTGGCCAATAAAAATTCTATTCTATTCTATTCTATTCTATTCTATTCTATTCTATTCTATTCTATTCTATTCTATTCTAATCGTCTTGGTTGCTCTTCTCTGCACTCTTTCTGGAGTCTTCACATCTTTTTTTACATCGTGGTGACCAAAACTGAATGCAATATTCAGTTTGTGTGGCCTTCCCAAGTGTGGCCTTCCCAAGTGTGGCCTTCCCAAGGCATTATAAAGTGGTATTAATACTTCACATGTTCTTGATTCTATCCCTCTGTTTATGCAGCCCAGAACTGTGTTGGCTCATATCTAAATGGTTGTCCACTAGGACTCCAAGATCCCTCTCACAGTTACTACTATTGAGCCAGGTACCACCTGTGTTGTACCTGTGCATTTGGGGTTTTTTTGCCTAAATGTAGAACTTTACTTTTCTCATCGCTGAATTTCATTTTGTTAGATAATGCCCAATGTTCAAGTCTGTCAAGATCTTTCTGTATTTCAAACCTTTCTTCCAGAGTGTTGGCTATTCCTGCTAGCTGACTGGGAGGCCCCCATAAAGCATTGGCTAATCCTGTCTGGGCTTGGAAATTTTGCAGGGATGAGTTTATTTAGTCTAGAACTGAGGATGTCCTCCAGGCTATAGACTAGATTTGGAAGATGTAAATAAAACTATTTCTGAAGAAATCTATTGAAAAAAACATTTTGCCGCTATTCCCCAGCCAGGCATGAACCACAAAAATGATTGGGGTGTAGGTGTGTGAAGGCTAAAACATACGAAGAACGGTTGCAGGAACTGGGTATGTCTAGTCTAATGAAAAGAAGGACTAGGGGAGACATGATAGCTGTGTTCCAATATTTGTGGGGCTCCTACAAAGATGAGGGGGGGGTCAAGCTATTTTCCAAAGCATGACAAGATTACAGAAGCATTGGAAGGGACCTTGTAGGTCATCTAGTCCAACCTCCCACCCCCCCACCCAAGCAGGAGACCTACATCAGGTATGTCCAAACTTGGCCCCTTAAAGAATGGTGGACTTCAACTCCCAGAATTCCCCAGCCAGCAACTTGCCCATATTTATAGCTCATGCTGGCTAGGGAATTCTGGGAGCTGAAGTCCACCACTCTTCAAGGGGCCAATACATCATTTCTGACAGATGGCAACCCAGTCTCTTCTTGAAAGCTCCCAGTGATGAAGCTCCCACAACCTCTGAAGAAGCAATAGATGGAAACTAACCAAGGAGAGAAGCAACCTAGAACTAAGGAGAAACTTCCTAAGGGTTAGAGCAGGGGTGAAATCTAAATTTCTTTCCTACCAGTTCTGTTGGGCGTGGCTTTGGGGGGTGGGTGTCATGTGACTGGGTGGGCGTGGCTATGTGACTGGGGGATCAAAAGACAGAAACTCACTAACAATGTCCTGCTAGAGGAGGGTTGGACTAGATGATCTCCAGGTCCCTTCCAGCCCTGGATTATCCACTGAAGCTGCATCTAGTGCCAGGTTTGTAGTCCTTCCTTCCTCTCCTTTTTCCTCCCTCCTTCCTTTCTTTCTTCCTTTCTTCCTTCCTTCCTTCCTTTCTTTCTTTCTTTCTTTCTTTCTCTCTCTCTCTCTCTCTCTCTCACTCACTCTCTCTCTCTAACCAACCCCCCCATTTTTGCCTACAACCCCCATTTTTTGCCTAGCAGGATTCAGCTTTTTTACCTTTTAAAAAAATGCTTTTAAAAGAAAAAGAAAAAAACCCTCTGATAATTGCGCAGCCTAGCTGGGCATGGCGGGGGGGGGGCAGGGATTTTTGCTACCAATTCTCCAAACCTCCTGCCACCATTGCTACCGGATCGGCTGATCTGGTCTGAACCGGGAGCATTTCACCCCTGGGTGAAAGCAATTAACCAGTGGAACAGCTTGCCACCAGATGTGGGTTCTCCATCCCTGGAAGTTTTCAAAAAGAGGATGGACTACCATTTGTCTGAAATGGTGTAGCATTTCCTGCTTGAGTGGGGGACGGGGGTTGGACTAGATGACCTCCAAGGTCTCTTCCAACTCTATTTTTCTATGTTCTATGAATGCCAGATTGACAGACACTCTCTCAATCAAGGGGTTGAGAGTCCCAAATAAACGGGGTGCAGATAGGGCCCCTCAGATACCACCCGGGGGGTGTTAAAGACTTTATTGGAGTTGAGGGGCCTGCAGAAAACAGGTGGCACCTCCTGATGACACCGTGACATGACTTCTCTCAAGTAATTCACAGCAGGAGCGTTCAGGTTTCATTGCTTGACCTGATTTCTTGCCAAGCTAATAATGTCTTGGTTTGAACTCAACTCAATCCAGTCTAAACTAAACCAATTCAGTTCAAAATAATCGAACACAATCCAACTCAACTCAACCTTCTGTCATGGCTGCCATTCTGCTAGCCACTCATCTCAAGCTGACAGCTTGACATTAGCAATGTGGGGGGGGGGGAGGGAGGAAAGATTGGAATGGAGGGAGGAATTGGAGGGCAGGGCATGAGACTCACCACCAGCCCAAGGTCAACCATCAGAATGCAGAGCTGGAGGGCCTGCGAACTGAAGGTCCATTATCCAAACAATATACGAGCAATCCACTGGACATTATGATGGATAGATGGTGATAGATGGAGCCTCTCGTGGCTCCCGTATAACACCCATCCTGCGCAGGCTGCACTGGCTACCTGTGGCTTTCCGGGTGCGCTTCAAGGTTTTGGTGACCACCTTTAAAGCGCTCCATGGCATTGGGCCGGGCTACTTACGGGACCGCCTACTGCTACCGAATATCTCTCACCGACCCGTGCGCTCTCACAGAGAGGGTCTCCTCAGGGTGCCGTCGGCGCGGCAATGTCGTCTGGCGACACCCAGGGGAAGGGCCTTCTCTGTGGGGGCCCCCACCCTCTGGAATGAACTACCCCCCGGACTTCGTCAGCTTTGGACCTCGGACCTTCCATGGCTTAAAACGTATTTATTTAATTGTGCAGGGCTGAGCTAGATTTTAAATTATTGGTTTTAAATTGGGTTTTATTTGATATTTTAATTCTAAATTTACGGGCTTGTTAGAATCAGTTTTTTAATTGTTTTATATTGTATTTATATGTCTTTTAAATGCCTGTACACCGCCCTGAGTCCTTCGGGAGATAGGGCGGTATATAAATTTGAATAAATAAAATAAAAATAAATAAATTAACGGATAACAGGGGGATGGTTGGGGAAAGGGGAAATTTAATGGTATAATTTGTGCATGGAAACCCCAGATCCAGCTTTGCTACTTCAGTAACCACTTTGGCTTTAGTAAAGTAGACTCTTGTTAAAACAATGAGTCACAGGTCCTTCTTTCCTGGATGACCAAGTGGGATGGTTGACACCATCCAATCCAACCCAAATCAACTCAAGCCGTCAATTCAAGCCAATGCAATGCAATGCAATCCAATCCAAGTCAACCCAACCCAACTCAACCCAACCCAACCCAACCCAACCCAAATCAACCGAAATAACCCAACCAAATCAAATCAACCCAACCCAATCCAACCCAACCCAACCCAATCCAACTCAACCGAACCCAACCCAACCAAACCCACCTAAATCAAATCAACCCAACCCAACCCAACCCAACCCACCTAAATCAAATCAACCCAACCCAACCTAAACCAATGAAACCCAACGGTGCAACTGGCGCAGAAGGAGACAAGTGAATGTCTCATCGCCCCACTGCCTGCCATCTTCACTTCTTTGGTGACCCCTTGAAGACAACCCTGTTCACTCTTTGCCAGTCGAGTTTAGTTTCTGTAACGGTGTCCAGCTGGAGCTGGCCCAATGTGGAGACAATTTGGGGAGGGGGGGCAATGTCTGTGGGCCAGGTGGGAGCTCTCTTTGACCCCTGGGCTTGAGGGAACTCATCCAAGCCAAACATGGTCGGTCCCTCCCAGGCATTTCCCCTCCAGCTCCCCTCGGTCACTGTAGCAAAAACTGGAGAAGAAAAACTTTCCACTGAGATCAGAGGTGGGGAGAAGGGGGGGGAGGGGGGAGGGGAGAAAGGAACATGCGGACTCACCCCACCCACCCACCCAGCCTGGAAAAGACCCAACACCCCACTCCTTGCCTTGCAGGGCAGTCAACTTAAATGGCCTTATTAACACTGTGGCCAAAAGATTGGTTAAAATGCAGGACTGCAGGAGACTTCTGCTGACTGCCAGCTGCCTGCAGTTTAAATTTCACCAGGCTCAAGGTTGACTCAGCCGTCTATCCTGCTGAGGTGGATAAAACGAGGACCCAAACTGTTGGGGGCAAGAGGACTGTAAACCGCTTAGAGAGGGCTGTAAAGCACTGTGAAGTGGTATATAAGTCTAAGAGCTAAGTGGGGAGGGAGGGAGGGAGGAAGGAAGGGAGGAAGAAAGGAAGGAAGGAAGGAAGGAAGGAAGGAAGGAAGGAAGGAAGGAAGGAAGGAAGGAAGGAAGGAAGGAAGAAAGGAAGGAAGGAAGGAAGGGCAATAGGCTGACTCTGTAAGCCACTTAGAGAGGGTTGTAAAGCACTCTGAAGTGATATATGTCTAAGAGCTAAGTGGGAAGGGAGGGAGGGAGGGAGGAAGGAAGGAAGGAGGAAGGAAGGAAGGAAGGAAGGAAGGAAGGAAGGAAGGAAGGAAGGAAGGAAGGAAGGAAGGAAGGAAGGGCAATAGGCTGACTCTGTAAGCCACTTAGAGAGGGCTGTAAAAGCACAGGGAAGCGGTATATAAGTCTAAGTGCTAAGGTTAACCAAGCACTTTTGGTTAACCTCAATCAATAACAGGGTTGGGCCTGTGACTTTCCCAAGCCAGCCTGACTGCCTTCTCAGAGTCCTAGAGCCATGGAATCGGGGAAGGGACCTGAGGATCATCTAGTCCAGCCCCCTGCAACGGCAGGAAAAACCAACCGGATCTTCCCTGCCAAACCTCCAGCAACGGACACCCGGCCGCCCCGCCTGAATCCGAGGAAGCAGAACCCACGGACTTACCCACGCAAGGTCTCGTGGCCCCTCCGTCGCACCCGGCTGGGAGTGGGCTTCCTTTCCGAGTCGGGGAATCGGTTGGCCTGGACTTCCTCATGGTGTTCGCCGGGGGCGACGTCTTGGCGCAGGGCGAGCGATGTCCAGAAGCCCAGGGCGAATTGGATGGACCAGACCGCTGCCCTCATGATTTAGGTTGTCCAACGGGCAGGGCTATGGATGGCACGGGGGGGCGAGGGGGGGGGAGAGAATCCAAGACTCCTGTGAGACGTTTTATATCAAAATACAGTTTCCTCTTGACCCTGTTTTTGATCTACCCTTAAAATATTAACAGAATCCACCACAGCTGAGCCAAATAAATAGCAAATGGGGGGAGGGGGGATCTGTCACTTGAAGATCCTCAAAACCGCAAAATAAGTTACCCAGACCCAATCTGCATATCAAAGGATAAGGTCTGCAAACAGGGAGTTCAATAAATTAGATCTCACAGAGGAGCTGCAGGTTCCCAAGAATGAACATACCTACACACACACACACACACACACACACAAACACACACACACACACACACACACACACACACACCCCTCTCAAGGGTCTCCCCCCCATGCATGCACACACAACCCCCCACGCTGCCCTGGCCCCCACTCAGGCCCACATGACTCTCCCTCACGCTCCTGTGCCCCCCCGCCCCCCGTTTTGAGCATAGCAGGCCTCCCTGCAGGCTCCTGGGCCCAAAAACAGGTTGTGGGTGGGGGGTGCTGCAACCCCCCCTTGCTCCCCCCACTTTCACGCATGTGCTCCCCTCTGTGCATGCACCCGTGTCTCCCAAATGCGCCCCACCCCCCACGCATCCTGAAAGCCTCTGTGGCTCAGACTGCTAATGCAGTCTGTTATTAACAGCAGCTGCCTGCAATTACTGCAGGTTCAAGTCCCACCAGGCCCAAGGTTGACTCAGCCTTCCATCCTTTATAAGGTAGGTAAAATGAGGACCCAGATTGTTGGGGGGGCAATAAGTTGACTTTGCATATAATATACAAATGGATGAAGACTATTGCCTTACACACTGTAAGCCGCCCTGAGTCTTCGGAGAAGGGCGGGATATAAATGCAAATAATAAAAAAATCAGCTGGCCGGCGGGAGGCAGGTGTACCTGCACGGTGGAGCTCAGCTGGGCAACAGCTTGCGTGCCCGCAGAGAGGTCCCTGTGTGCCAGCTGTGGCACGCATGCCATAGGTTCGCCATCATAGGTATAGGGTTTCCTGCCTGAGTAGGGGGTTGGACTAGAAGACCTCTGAGGTCCCATCCAGCTCTGTTATTCTGTTATTTCCATAGGTCCAAGCTGACCCCCAACTACAACTAACATTTCCTTCTCTTCCTGGGATTAGAAAGTTCCAACATCAGTATATAACAATCTTGTTCTATATAATAATATATAGTTGGAAGAGATGTGAATGGCTCCAGAGACCCCTAACCTTGCCCTCAGGCAGCATTCATACAACACTAAGACCCGGGAGAGGCAGAGATCTAGCAAGCTGAAAACCTGGTTTGGGTACCCTCAATTCCTCTTGGGGGGGGTGCTTAAACACAGTCCATTGGGGAAATCTGTGGTCTAAGGCAGTTTTTCTCAAGCTGGGCCTCTTTAAGAGAGGTGGACTTCAACTCCCAGAATTCCCCAGCTGGGGAATTCTGGGAGTTGAAGTCCACCCCTCTTAAAGTGGCCCAGCTTGAGAAACACTGTTCTTGTAGCTTGTGCAAAGGCAGGAAGGGGGTTAAGGCAGTCCTGCCCGTGTCCTTTTATCCCCCTTGATCAAGGGGGCAGCTATGCATGGTATTTCCCAAGGAGACCCCCTCTTTCTTCCTTCCTTCCTTCCTTCCTTTCTTCCTTCCTTCCTTCCTTCCTTCCTTCCTTCCTTCCTTCCTTCCTTCCTTCCTTCCTTCCTTCCTTCCTTCCTTCCTTCCTTCCTTCCTTCCTTCCTTCCTTCCTTCCTTCCTTCCTTCCTTCCTTCCTTCCTTCCTTCCTTCCTTCCTTCTTTCCTTCCTTCCTTCCTTCCTTCCTTCCTTCCTTCCTTCCTTCCTTCCTTCCTTCCTTCCTTCCTTCCTTCCTTCCTTCCTTCTTTCCTTCCTTCCTTCCTTCCTTCCTTCCTTCCTTCCTTCCTTCCTTCCTTCCTTCCTTCCTTCCTTCCTTCCTTCCTTCCTTCCTTTCTCTTCCTTCCTTCCTTCCTTCCTTCCTTCCTTCCTTCCTTCCTTCTCCTTCTTTCTTTCTTTCTTTCTTTCTTTCCTTCCTTCCTTCCTTCCTTCCTTCCTTCCTTCCTTCCTTCCTTCCTTCCCTCCCTCATTTTTCCTCTTTACTTCTTTCTTTCTTTCCTTCCTTCCTTCCTTCCTTCCTTCCTTCCTTCCTTCCTTCCTTCCTTCCTTCCTTCCTTCCTTCCTTCCTTCCTTCCTTCCTTCCTTCCTTCCTTCTTCCTTCCTTCCTTCCTTCCTTCCTTCCTTCCTTCCTTCCTTCCTCTCCTTCTTCCTTCCTTCCTTCCTTCCTTCCTTCCTTCCTTCCTTCCTTCCTTCCTTCCTTCCTTCCTTCCTTCCTTCCTTCCTTCCTTCCTTCCTTTCCTTCCTTCCTTCCTTCCTTCCTTCCTTCCTTCCTTCCTTCCTTCCTTCTTCCTTTCCCTCCCTCCCTTCCTTCCTTCCTTCCTTCCTCCCTCTTCCTTCCTTCCTTCCTTCCTTCCTTCCTTCCTTCCTTTCCTTTCCTTTCCTCCCTCCCTCCCTCCCTCCCTTCCTTCCTTCCTTCCTTCCTTCCTTCCTTCCTTCCTTCCTTCCTTCCTTCCTTCCTTCCTTCCTTCTTTCCTTCCCCCTTTCTTCATAACTTTCCTTCCCTTCTTCCTTCCTTCCTTCCTTCTTTCCTTCCTTCCTTCCTTTCCTTCCTTCCTTCCTTCTTCCTTTCCTTTCCTTCCTTCCTTCCTTCCTTTCCTTTCCTTCCTTCCTTCCTTCCTTCCTTCCTTCCTTCCTTCCTATCCTTCCTTCCTTCTTCCTTCCTTCCTTTCCTTCCTTCCTTCCTTCCTTCCTTCCTTCCTCCTTCCTTCCTTCCTTCCTTCCTTCCTTCCTTCCTTCCTTCCTTCTTCCTTCCTTCCTTCCTTTCCTTTCCTTTCCTTTCCTTCCCTTCCTTCCTTCCTTCCTTTCCTTTCCTTCCTTCCTCTCCTTCCTTCATTTCCTTCCTTTCCTTCCTTTCCTTCCTTCCTTCCCTTTCCTTTCCTTCCTTCCCTTCCTTCCTTCCCTTTCCTTCCTTCCTTCCTTCCTTCCTTCCTTCCTTCCTTCCTTCCTTCCTTCCTTCCTTTCCTTCCTTCCCTTCCTTCCTTCCTTCCTTCCCTTCCTTCCTTCCTTCCTTCCTTTCCTTTCCTTCCTTCCTTCCTTCCTTCCTTCCTTCCTTCCTTCCTTTCCTTTCCTTTCCTTCTTCCTTCCTTCTTCCTTCCTTTCCTTCCTTCCTTCCTTCCTTCCCTTCCTTCCTTCCTTTCCTTCCTTCCTTTCCTTCCTTCCTTCCTTCCTTTCTTCCTTCCTTTCCTTCCTTCCTTCCTTCCTTCCTTTCCTTCCTTCCTTCCTTCCTCCCTTCCTTCCTTTCTTTCCTTCCTTCCTTTCCTTTCCTCCCTCCTTCCTTCCTTCCTTTCCTTTCCCTCCCTCCCTCCCTCCCTTCCCTTCCCTTCCCTTCCCTTCCCTTCCCTTCCCTTCCCTTCCTTTCCTTTCTCTTCCTTCCTTCCTTCCTTCCTTCTTTCTTTCCTTCCTTCTTTTCCTGCCTTCCTTCCTTCCTCTCCCCCTCCCCCCCCTCCTCTCTCTTCCACCACTCTCTCCCGGCACTCCTTGGCTGCTCCTTATCTCTTTCCCAGGCCTGCCGTTATCTGCTTGAGGAATGCTCGGCTGTTCCTCCTTTCCCAATTTGGATGGCTGGAACACACATCCCTGCCTGCCTTCGGCCACTGACGGCTGTCCTTGATCTTCCATTAACCAGATGCCAGAAACTTAAAAGCTCTGCGGACGAAGAGGAATGCAAAACCAAGACGTGCAAAAGTGCCACGCAGAATAACAAGAGTTGGAAGGGACCTCGGAGGTCCTCTAGTCCAACCCCCTGCTCAAGCAGGAAATCTCTTTCAGGCAAACTGCTGTCCAAAAAGTGATGGAGCAACCCACAACTTCCGCTGGCAAGTTGTTCCAGTGGTTAATTGTCCTCACGGTCAGGAAGTTTCTCCTTCATTCCCGGTTGCTTCTCTCTGTGGTTCCTTTCCATCCGTTGCTTCTTGTTTTGCCTGATTTGGGGAATAAGTGGGACCCCCTTTCTTTGGGGCAGCCCCTCAGAGGAGAAACCTCCTAACAGTGAGGACAATTAACCAAGTTGTAGATGCTCCAACATTGGAAGTTCTGAAGAAGAGACCGGGCAGCCATTTGTCTGGAACGGTACAGGGTTTCCTGCTTGAGCAGGGGGCTGGACTAGAAGACCTCCAAGGTCCCTTCCAGCTCGATTCTGATTTTGCTACTGGAAGACTGCGATCCTGTCACCCCTGGTCCTTCTTTTCATGGAAGTAGACATGCACAATTCCTGCAACCACAGAACACAGCAGAGGAAGATGATGTTTTGAGCTACCCCACCCTGGCTCTCAGTTGACAAACTCCAAAAGGGAGCCAGGGAAAGACTTTGGCAGGGAAGGCCGGTGGCTTTTCGGGCTTTTGCCCAAAGAGGCTTCCGGTTTTCTGCCTCACCCACTTGGGAATCCCTTGCAAATTTCTCTCGGAAGTCCCTAAGCCCATTTTTTTTCAGCTTTCCGAAACCTCCCGGCAGCCACAGGAGAGCTGCTGCCCAGATTGTCTTCCTCTGGGAATTGAGGGAAGAGAGGCTGCAGAGGAAGAAGAAGGAGCTCGCGTGCTCCCCCACTCTGGCCACAGCCCCCACTGAAAGGCCCCTTTTCAAAGCCGGGTTTCTTCCAGTCAACCAGGAAGGGGGAAAAGGCAGCCCCTTCCTTGCCCTGCCTCAGCTGTGCTCGCAAAGCCCTGTTCCCCAATCAGAATATGGAATGCGGAATACGGAATGTAGAATGCAGAATATAGAATGCAGAATATAGAATGTGGAATACGGAATGCAGGATGCGGAATGTGGAATGTGGAATGCGGAATGTAGAATGCAGAATATAGAACGTGGAATGTGGAATACAGAATGTAAAATACAGAATATAGAATGCAGAATGCAGAATATAGAATGTGGAATACAGAATGTAGATTGCAGAATATAGAATGTGGAATACAGAATGTAGATTGCAGAATATAGAATACAGAATGTGGAATGTGGAATACAGAATGTAAAATACAGAATATAGAATGCAGAATGTAGTATATAGAATGTGGAATACAGAATGCAGGATGCGGAATGTGGAATGTGGAATACAGAATATAAAATGCAGAATACAGAATGAGGAATTCAGAATGTAGAATACAGAAGATAGAATGCAGAATGCAGAATATAGAATGTGGAATACGGAACGCAGGATGTGTAATGTGTAATGTGGAATGTAGAATGCAGAATATAGAATATAGAATATAGAATAAAGAATAAAGAATACAGAATATGGTATGTGGAATACAGAATGTAAAATACGGAATACAGAATGCGGAATGCGGAATACACAATGTGGAATTCAGAATGTAGAATACAGAAGATAAAATGCAGAATGCAGAATATAGAATGTGGAATACAGAATGCAGGATACGGAATGTGGAATGTGGAATACAGAATATAAAATGCAGAATGCGGAATACAGAATGCGGAATTCAGAATGTAGAATACAGAAGACAGAATGCAGAATGCAGAATATAGAATGTGGAATACGGAACGCAGGATGTGGAATGTGGAATGTGGAATGCAGAATGTAGAATGCAGAATATAGAATATAGAATGCAGAATATAGAATATAGAATATAGAATATAGAATATAGAATATAGAATATAGAATATGGTATGTGGAATGCAGAATGTAGAATGCAGAATATAGAATATAGAATGCAGAATATAGAATATAGAATATAGAATATAGAATATAGAATATAGAATATAGAATATAGAATACAGAATATGGTATGTGGAATGCAGAATGTAGAATGCAGAATATAGAATATAGAATGCAGAATATAGAATATAGAATATAGAATATAGAATATAGAATACAGAATGTGGAATGCGGAATACAGAATACAGAATGCGGAATACAGAAGATAGAATGCAGAATGCAGACTACAGAATGTAGAATGTAAAATGACAGAGTTGGATCAGAAGCCTCATCCATGGGCTGCACATTTTGCATAAAAGGCATAAAAATCAACTCACAAGAACCGGGCAGGGTTATTGAAAAAAGTGTGATGCCTTACAACAGTTCAGTCAAAGTCCATAGCTTTGGCAGTCTTGCAATTCACTTATTTATTTACTGAAGTTGTAGTAAAAGTAGTAACTGACTACAGTTTCCTTTTTTTTTAAGGGAATCCATGCCACCTAGTCTATTTTTTATTTTTTAAAATTGATTAATGTTTCCAGAGTAAACATCTGGGATCAAAGCCAAGCAGGATGAATTTGCATTGGTTTCCTCCACACCAGCCCCAATGGTCTCCAAAGGTCCCAGTCTAGCTTGCAACCTGGAGATTTTTCCAGGTGTAAGACCACACCTGGAATACATCATCCAGTTTTGGTCACCACATTACAAAAAAAAAAAAAAAGATGTTGAGACTTTGGAATAAGTGCAAAGAAGAGCAACTAAGACGATTAAAGTCCTGGAGACCAAAAACATACAAGGAACGGTTGCAGGAACTGGGTATGTCTAGTCTAATGAAGAGAAGGATTAAGAGGTGACATGATAGCAGTGTCCCAATAGTTGAGGGGCTGCCCCAAAGAGGAGAGGGTCCACCTATTCTCCAAAGCACCTGAGGGCAGGACGAGAAGCAACGGACGGAAACGAATCAAGGAGAGAAGCAACCTGGAATTAAGAAGAAATTTCCTGATAGTGAGAACAATTAACCAGTGGAACAGCTTGCCACCAGAGGTTGTGGGTGCTTCATCACTGGAGGTTTTCAAGAAGAGACTCAACAGTCACTTGTTTGACATAGTATAAGTTCTCCTGCTTGAGCAGGGGGCTGGACTAGAAGACCTCTGAGATCCCTTCCAGTTCTATTCTGATCGGCTGATTCCCACCCAAGTTTTAAACTGGATCCGCCTCTGCTTAGGTTTGTCAAAATCAGACAAGATTATCAGGTGCTAAAAATAGCAAAGTATGCTGAATGCAACAGGTGAACCAAATAGCTTTGTTCCACCCTCATGAGGACTGGAATCTTCATTTCTATGTAAAGGTATAGATCACCCACTTGGGTAGCCACTTCTAGGATCCGACCCCCACATCCTTAAATGTGACCTCCGCTCATGAAAACCAATCCTTATTTTAAACTTTTGCCTGTTGTTGGAATTTGCACCCGGGGCCTCAGGAATAGCAGTTTCTCTGTATCTGTCCTCTTTTGAATCCAGACCCTCCTTGGATGAACTGAAGTCAGGGCCCAGCTGAGCTTTTCTTCTTGGGTTGATTTGAGTTTCTCGTTGAGAGAATTCAGCCAGCAAGTTATTTAAAAGTTTTTTTAAACTTTAGAATTTGTATTTCAAATTGATAACAGCAAAAGTTGTATTTGCAAGGTATTGGTAAAATGAGGAAACGCCGAGAGAAGAAGGAGATGTAATTTTTTTTAAAAAAATTAGATTGCGCAGAAATGGATAGATTGACATTAAAGATAAAAAAGAAGGAAGATGAGAATACTTTCAGATACGGGATTCATTTTATAAACGGTTGGATAATAGAAGTAGAAATTAGGAGCTGGGAAAGCATTAATATGTAAGCAATTGACCCAGACAATACACTGTTCACAAGGCACTTACGTATGTTAAATGAAAATGTACAAATAAACTATTTAAAAAAAAACAATTTAAAAAGTTTTTAAAACTTTGAAAGCATCCAAGGTTTCAACCACTCCGGGCTGAAGGGGAATCTGCCCTTTGTCCGGACTGCCTCTTTGGAGGGGAGACAATCAGCTTCCTGCAGTGGGGGGTGAGGGAACTCACCAGTGTGGGACAAGCCTCTGAGCATAAGCAGAGTCCAATGCTTGGCTTCCCATTTTCTGGGGGGGGAAAACGCTGGGAAGCTCACACTGCAAAAAACGTTAAACCGAGAACAGCAGAGAGACGAATGGATGAAAAGTCCGTTTGCATCCTAGCTGCAGCTTTGCTGAACATCTAAACTCTCTGGGGGGGGGGTTGTTGTGTGTGTGGGGGGAGGCTTTGCTAACGGCCAAAGAGACAACAGCCAGGGGAATGAAAAGACCGGCCCAGAGGCCTCTTGGTTTAAGTTGGGCATGGAGAGATGGCGTTTCCCAGCCGGGGCTTCCCAATTTGGCCAAGCACATCCATGAAAATGCATCCGCCATCCACTCCCCCTGGTGCCCTGGCAGAAACGAGGGATCTGTGGTCTCTTCCCATAATCCTAAAAGCTTTAACCAAAAACTTTCTACTGTTGACCTCACCCCATTCCTAAGAGGACCATAAGGGGCGTGCATAAGCGCACAAACATGCCTACCGTTCCTGTCCTATTGTTTTTCTTTTCTTCTTCCTATATATATATGCTTATACCTTTATATACTATATAACCTTTCTGTATGATAGTTACATATATTGTTGTGACAAAATAAATAAATAAAATAAATAAAAAATAAAAATCTGATCGGGGTTGGAATGAAGAGTTCATGTTGTAGTTCTGGATATTCAAGGAGTTCCTTCTTTCCTTCCTTCCTTCCTCCTCCTTCCTTCCTTCCTTCCTCCCTCCTTCTCCCTCCTTCCTTCGTTCTACTTCCCTCCTTCTACTTCTCTCTCCTCTTTCCTCCCTCCTTCCCTCCTCCTTCCTCCTCCTTCCTTCCTTCCTTCCTCCCTCCTTCTCCCTCCTTCCTTCGTTCTACTTCCCTCCTTCTACTTCTCTCTCCTCTTTCCTCCCTCCTTCCTCCTCCTTCCTTCCTGCCTTCCTTTCTTCCAGTTTAATTCCTTCCTTCCCTCTACTTCCCTCTCCTCCTTCCTTCCTTCCTCCCTCCTTCTCCCTCCTTCCTTCGTTCTACTTCCCTCCTCTCTCCTCCTTCCTCCCTCCTTCCCTCCTTCCCTCCTGCCTTCCTTTCTTCCCCTTTTATTTCTTCCTTCCCTCTTCTTTCATCTCCTCCTCCCTCCCTTCCTGCCTCCCTCCCTTCTTTCCTGCCTTCCTCCCTCACTCCCTCCTTCCTCCCTCCTTCCTTCGTTCTACCTCCCTCCTTCTACTTCTCTCTCCTCCTTCCTCCCTCCTTCCTCCATCTTCTCCCTCCCTCCCTCCTTTTTAATTCCTTCCTTCCCTTTACTTCCCTCTCCTCCTCCCTCCCTCCCTCCCTTCCTTCCCTCCCTCCCTCTCTCCCTCTTAATCTATCTATTCCTTCCTTTCTCCCTCTCTCTTTCTCTCTCTCTTTCGTTTCTCTTTCTTTCTTTCTCTCTCTCTCTCACACACACACTCACATGGAAACACACGTGTGTGCTCTTCTCCGCCCTGCCCCCCATTCTAGCGACATGCCGATGCAAATCCTGTCCACCAACAGGACCCTTGTAGGGCACCCTCAGTCCACACCCCTACAGTCGCTTTGTGCCCCCCCTCCCCAGTCCCCAACTTTTCTCGGCCTTTGCACCCTCCGTCCCGGACGGACAGGCGACTCCCGATCTCTCTGTCTCTCTCCCCCCATCCCCTCCCGCTGTCCCTCGCCCAGAGCATCCCCGAGGTGTCCTGGGACGGGGGCAGATCGGAGAAACGGCCACCCTAGCCGGAGGGAGCGGAGAAAAACCCACCGGGACCACCACCACCCCCGACTTTCTGGCGCCCCGAAGAAACTCTGGGGATGGGTGGGTGGGGAAGGGTCCTTCTTTCTTACAACCCTCGGAAAACCCGCACCTGGTGGCCCCAAGTTACAACCGGCCGATGGTTCCGCGGAGCGGGGCAGGGGGGGCGGCTAAGGAGCCAAGCGGGGAAGGGGTGGGCGAGCGAAAGCGACCACCCGACAGGGAACAAAGAGGCGAGCTGTCCGGCTGAGCTGGCTGCCAAGTTTTCCCCGGCCGGGAAGGCGAGCGGGGCCACGGCCGTCGAGGAAAACGACGGCCCCAAAGCCCCCTCCCCAGCCCGACCTTCGGAGCCTCCCGCCAATGAATGGGTGGGCGCGGCGGCCAAAGCGCCGGCCCCGGTGCGTCCCGTCTCCATCGCAATCTCCGCCGCCCGCCCGCCCGCGCCTTCCCGCGCCCGCCGGGCAGGGTCTCTCCACCGAGACACTCGGCCCCTTGTTCGGGGAAAGAAAGCGGGGAGGGGGCGCGGCGGGCGGGCGGGGAAGGGGAAGAGCCGACCGGCGGCGGCGGGAGCTCGGAAGAGGGGAGAAGCCCCTGCCTTATGTTGGGGAGGTCCCCCCCCGGAAATCTAGGATCGGGGAACGTCACGGGGGTCTTGGTGGAGATCCCGGGATCCCTTCCTTCCACCTCCCCCCAACGACAGAGGACAGGAGGGATCCCCCGGAGGGATCGAGGCAAGGGAATCCCCCCCCCTCCGCGCGTGTCAGAACTGAACAAAGAAAGTTGGGGTTTGGAAGGGAGGAGAGAGAAAGAGACAGAGAGAAAGAAAGAGAGAGAAAGAGAGAGAGAAAAAGAGAGAGAGAGAGAAAGGGAGAGAGAGGGAGAGAGAGAGAGAGAGAAAAGAGAGAGAGAAAGAGAAAGAGAGAAAAAAGAGAGAGAAAGAGAAAGAAAGGGGGAGAGAGAGAGAGAGAGAGTTACAAGCCCCCTCCTCCAAGACGAGGAAAGGAGACCCGCGCGCCCCCTACCCAAAGCCCCGGGGCTGGGGAAGGGTCTCGGCTGGCGCCGCAGGGAAGGAAGCTACCTCGGGCGGTGGAATCCCGGGCTGAGTCGGGGGTCTCCTTTTGTTCGGAAGCGCCGAGCCGGGCGGGAGAAAACGAAGTTAAGAGAGGGAAGAGGTAGTCCCTCGTCCACTGGGGCAGGGGGAGGGTCTTGCAGCTGAGGAAGGGGTGCTGGGGGGGGAGGAAAAGGAGCAGCTGCATTCTTCAGCCAAAAGTTTTTAAGGAGAGAGAAAGAGGGGGGTGGGTGGGATTTTTTTTTTTTTTGAACCGAGGCATCAGAGCCCGGACTCCTTCCTTCCTTCTCTCCTTGCTGCTCTTCGAGGGTCTCCATCCAAGCCATCGGCAGCCGTGCCCCCCCACTCGCCCCCCACCCGGCCTGCCTTCCCCCATCACCCACCACAACCCTCTGTGGTGAGTGGCAGCAGCGGGCACAAAAGGAGAAATTAATAACATGACTTGTGGACTTCAAAAGGCACTCACACACACACACAAACACACAAACACACACACACAAACACATCAGGCGCCTTGCTAAGAGGAAGGGGAGGTTTTTTTTGGGGGGGGCTGTGGCAGGATTGGCAGGAAGAGAGATCAAAGGGTGCAGGAGGGAGAGAAGACACCCCACCTTCCCCCCCCTGCAAATGGTGGGGTGGGGGGGGGGTGGAACCAGCTTTGCTGGGAAAAGCCAGCCTAGGGGGTCCTAAAGGAAAACCAGGTTGATGCCTGGGGAGGTGGGCCTCACAGGGCTCTTCAGCGGAGAAACAACGATGTTCTGTGAAAACCCAAACCTGTCTCACTCTAAGAAGGGCTGATCAGCGCTAGAAAGTTCTCTTTTTTTCCAGAATGATGCCCCCCCCTTCTCCGGTGGCTCACCTTCCCTGTAAAACGCAGAGCGGATCCTGAAAGTGGATCCCTTCATCCAGGATTCCGACCTTACTGGCCTGACTGGGGCTCAATCTCTCTCCCCCAAGCTCAGAAGTTGGGGGCATTTGGGGACCCCTCCCCTCTTTGTCGTGAGGGCTGGAGGCGCAGTGTCGCCAAGCCCCTTTAACGCAGCTCCTGGCTGTCCTCGCACAGAGACAGGGTAGGGGTGGGGGATAATTCCCTGGCCTTAAGTACCTCTCGCTTAGACTACTGCAATGCATTGTGTGTGGGACAGCCCTTGGAGGCGGTTGGGAAATTTCCAGGGTGTATGTGTGTATACAAGCTTGCTGTAAAGAGATTTGGCTGTGAGAAAGGAATGGAATGGAACAAAATGGAACAGAACAGAACAAAACAAAACAGAAGGGAAGGGAACAGAACAAAACAAAACAGAACAGAACAGAACGGAACAGTACAAAATGGAACAGAACAGAACAGAATGGAACAGAACAGAACGGAACAGAAAAGAACAGAACGGAACAGAATGGAACAGAACAAAACAAAACAGAACAGAACAGAACGGAACAGTACAAAATGGAACAGAACAGAATGGAACAGAACAGAACAGAATGGAACAGAACAGAACGGAACAGAAAAGAACAGAACGGAACAGAATGGAACAGAACAAAACAAAATAGAACAGAACAGAACAAAATGGAACAGAACAGAACGGAACAAAATGGAACAGAATGGAACAGAACAAAACAAAATAGAACAGAACAGAACAAAATGGAACAGAACAGAACAGAACAAAACGGAACAGAATGGAACAGAACAGAACGGCACAGAATCAGAAAGAATGGAATGGGAGAGGGTGGGGTCTCTTCCTGCAGCCCCAAAGGAGATCTGGTCACACCTAGAGGGGTTTCAGGCCCACCGGAGACCCTCCTCCCCACTCTCCCTAGAGAGGCATCTAGGGAGATGGGAGGCAGCCACTATCAGATCTCCCCCCCCCCCGCAGCTCCCCCTGCATTCTTGGTGGGCCGAAAGCAAGGGATTAAACCACGTTTCACCCTGCCGGGAGAGGAAGAAGAAGCAGGGAGGCAAACCATGAAGGCTGCCTGGGTTGGGTTGAGTGTGCAGGAAGGCCCAGGAGTTAGAGTCCTGGAACTGGCCCCCCTCTACAGCCCTCTCCCCCATACCCCCCCCACCCCCGCAGAGAAGGTCAGGAAGCCAAGGTGGCAGCTGTGAGGAGGGGGGGTGATCGAAGCCCCCCCTCTTCTTGACAGGCAGAAAGGGTCACCTGAAGGTCACTTGGAGATGGACATCTTCAGGCTGCCCCTCCAAGAATCCCCCTCCCTCCTTCCCTCTCATGGGCCCAGGGAAATGAGGGATAGTTTTCTCGCATGGGGAAGAGGGCTGGACTAGATGATCGTGGAGGCCCCTTCCCACCCTACGATTCCACAAATTAAGGAAAGTATTCTTATCACTTTATAAGGCCTTAGTAAGGTCATACGTGGTCATCACCTTACAAAAAAAGATGTTGAGACTTTGGAAAAAGTGCAGAGAAGAGCAACTAAGATGATTAAAGGCCTGGAGACTAAAACACATGAAGGACGGTTGCAAGATTGGGGTTTGGCTGGTCTAGAGAAAAGAAGGACCGGGGGGGGGGGGACATGATAGCAGTCTCCCAGTATTTGAGGGGCTGCCCCAAAGAAGAGGGAGTCAAGCTATTATCCAAAGCACTTGAAGGCAGGACAAGAAGCAACGGGTGGAAACTAATCAGGGAGAGAAACAACTTGGAATTCAGGAGAAATTTCCTGACAGTGAGGTCAATTCACCAGTGGAACGGCTTGCCACCAGAAGTTGTGAGCGTTCCATCACTGGATGTTTTCAAGAAGAGATTGGTCAGGCAGTTACCTGAAATGGGATAGAGGTGCCTGCCTAAGCAGGGGGTTGGACTAGATGACCTACGAGGTCCCTTCCAGCTCTTTTATCCAAGGATTAAATCAGAAGAGACCGGACGGCCACCTGTCTGACATGGTCTGGGGTCTCCTGCTTGAGCAGGGGGTTGGACTAGGAGACCTCTGAGGTCCCTTCCGGCTCTATTCTGATCGGATCGTAGCTTTTCACAGTTGGAGTGCAGGGATCTTGCAAACATTTTAATCTAAACCCTGTTGGGCTTCCGATGTTTTATTCCCACCCCAAATAAATTCTCTGTGTATGTGGATAGAGGGGAGATTAGATCGATAAATAAAGAGAGAGAGAGATGGAGGGTATTTATATTTGCCACCCAGAAATGTGGATTCGTTTCCTGGAAAAGTAAATGAAATTTCTTAGCTGACCCCCAGACTCTCTGGAGCCAAGAGCCTTCCCCAAATGTCAAATTCCAGGTATTAAGTGAAAGATTTCATCCTATAACTATTGCAGTTTACCCTGCTCTCATTTTAAATTGTTTGTTTGGAATTTTATTGGTGGGAAAATTCAGGTAGTCCTCCATTTACAATAGTTCGTTTAGTGACAGTTTGAAGTGACAACGGCATTGGAAAAAAGTGACTTATGACAGTTTTTCATACTTACGACCATGGCCACGTCTTTGCGGTCATGTGATCAAAATTCGGGTGCTTGGCAACTGAATCCATATTCATATTTATGACGGTCGCAGTGTCCCGAACCCAAAAAGGATTCATGCAATCCCCTTTTTGCAACCCTCTGACAAGCCAAGTCCATGGGGGAGGCCCGATTCACTTAATGACCGTGGGACTAGCTTATCAACGGCAGCCACTTGCTTAACAATGGTGGCAGGAAAGGTTGTAAAATGGAACAGAACTCCCTTAACGAAGGTTTCGCTTACTGACAGGAAGTTTGGGCTGAATTATGGTTGTACGTTGAGGAGTACCTGTACCTCTATAAGCATTGTGCTTTTCTGCCCAGTTGTGTTTGGATGTGTAGTATGTCATAACTCATGATCAAGTTATTGTCCAGCTGGACTCCTGGAGACTTGACGGGGAAGGGAGCTGCCCCATTTTCTCCCTGCAGGAGTTTACGATTCACAGCTGTGGCTGTGGGATTTCCTGGTGGTGTCCCATCCAAGTACTCAATCGAAGGATGTCCTGGTGGTGCTGAGTCCACTCCATCCAAGGACTTCCTGGTGGTGCCTCATTCAAGGATTCGATCGAAGGGAGGGAGGAAATGGGAATAAGAGGGAGGGAGGGAGGGAGGGAGAGGAAGGAAGGAAGGAGAAAGGGAGGAAGAGGAAGGAAAGAAGCAAGCAAGCAAGTAAGGAAGCAGGGAGGGAAAGGAAGCAAGGAAGGAGACAGAGAGAGATGAAGGGAGGAAAGAAGGAGGGAGAGGAAGCAAGGAAGAAGGGAGTAAAGCAAAAGGAAGGAAGGAAGGAGATAGGGATAGAAAAGGAAGGAAGGGAGGGAGGAAGGAAGGAGTGAGGGAGGGAGAGGAAGGGAGGGAGGAAGGAAGGAAAAGGCATCAGGGAGGGAGAGAGAGAGGGAGACGAAAGGAAGGGAAAAAAGGAGGAAGGAAGGTGTGAAGGAAAGAAACATCTAGCAGCCTCCTCTTTCTTCCTTTTTGGAAATTCCCAGGCGGACGGACGTTGCTTGGGTGGCTTTTGCGATGGTGTCTGAGGAGCTCTTCCAGGGAAGATTTCTCCGGCCGGCTGTCCCACCACAGAATGGAGGGAGGACCCCAAGAGTCTTTCCAGCCCAGCTGGTCTGCCAGGAGGGGGTCTGGACAGCCCTGTTGTGCCCCCCCACCCCTCAGCAAGGATCCGCTCCAGTGTTGGGATTCAAGTAATTTAACAACCGATTCTCTGCCCTAATAATTTATTCCAACAACGACTTTGCCAAACTGCTCAGAAAGTTAACAACCGGTTCTCCCAAAATGGTGCGAACTGGCTGAATCCCACCACTGATCCCTTCCCGCTGACCTGGCCCAGCCGGCTCCCTTCCCCCCCCACCCCATTCCTTTGGCTTTCCAGGAATCTGCAGGGAAGCACAGGGAAAAGGGCTCCGGCTGGGCAAGGCTGGGATTGCGCGGGAAAGACCGAGGAGGCTCGCAAGCAGCCCCCCCCACTCCAAAACCTCATCTTCGGGGGGGGTCACTTCCCCCTTCTTCTCATGGAGGCCCCCCCCCCTTTCCTCCTCCTCTGTCCTTGGATTGGCGGGAGCTGCAAATCCCATCTGGAGCAGAAGAGCCCAAGCGGGAGAGAGGCAGGCAGAGGCTGGATTCCCACGGAGGGAAAACAGACCAACCAACAAACCAACCAGGAACTTTTGAAGAGGCAAAGTAATCGACAGAGGACCGCCATGGAACCCGACATTTCCGTCGCTGAGCGAGGCGTTCCTTCAGTCAGCTTTGCCCCATTTTTACGGCCTTTCTTGCGGCAGGGGTTCAGAGGGCGGCTGCCGTGGTTGAGTTGGTAACCTGGTTGTTAAGCAAATCTGGCTTCCCCATGGAATTTGCTTGTCAGAAGGTCTCAAAAGGATGGGATGGGATAGGAAGAGAACAAGAGGGAAGAGAAGAGATGAGAAGAGAAGAGAAGAGCAAAGAGGAGAGGAGAGGAGAAGAGGAAAAGAGCGAAGAGGAGAGGAGGAGAGAAGAGAAAAGGAAAAGAAAGAAGTGGAGAGGAGGGGAGGGGAGGAGAGGAGAGAAGAGAAGAGAGGAGGGAGGAGAGAGAGAGAGAAAGAAAGAAGTGGAGAGGAGGGAGGGAGGGAGGAATGGAGAGAAGAGAAGAGCGAAGTGGAGAGGAGAAGAGAAGAGCAAAGAGGAGAGGAGAGGAGAAGAGGAAAAGAGCGAAGAGGAGAGGAGGAGAGAAGAGAAAAGGAAAAGAAAGAAGTGGAGAGGAGGGGAGGGGAGGAGAGGAGAGAAGAGAAGAGAAGAGCGAAGCAGAGAGGAGGAGAGAAGAAGAGAGAAGTGGAGAGGAGGGGAGGGGAGGGGAGGAATGGAGAGAAGAGAAGAGCGAAGTGGAGAGGAGGAGAGAAGAGAAGAGGAGAGAAGAGAAAAGTGGAGAGGAGGGGAAGGGAGGAGAGGAATGGAGAGGAGAGGGGAGAAGGATAGAAGTGGAGAGGAGGCGAGGAGAGGAGAGAAAAGCGGAGAGGAGAGGAGGAGAGAAGAGAGGAGGGGAGAGAGAGAAGAGAAAAGAGAAGAAGACCAAAGCAGAGATGAGGAGAGGAGAGGAAATAGAAATAGAAATAGAAATAGAATAGAACAGAACATATATATATTGTTGTGACAAAATAAATAAATAAAATAAATAAAAAAGAACAGAACGGAATGGAATAGAATAGAATAGAAGAACTGGAAGGGACCTTCGAGGTCTTCTAGTCCAACCCCCCCGTTCAGGCAGGAGACCCCAGATCATTTCAGATAGTCTTAAAGACTTCCAGTGTTGGAGCTCCCACAACTCCTGGAGGGAAGCCTTCCACGAATGGTTCCCCCTGTCAGGAAAGGGGATCACGTGACCTCAGGACATGGCAACCATCATCAATACAAGTCAGTAGCCAAGATCAGGAAGGAAGGAAGGAAGGAAGGGGTGATGAAGGATACCTGGCTGGATGGGTGGGAGGGAGGGAGGGAAGGAGGGAAGGAAGGAAGGAAGGAAGGAAGGTGGATGGGGTGCATGAGGAAGGAGGGAAAGAAGGAAAGGACATAGACCTTAGCAAAATTAACAGGAAGTAGAGCCATCCATGGGGGTGTGTGTCAAGATGGCAGCTGCAGCCCCCCCTCCCTCCCGTTCCTTTCCATGCGGGGGAGGGTCTCTGCCTTCTCCCTAATTTCTTCGGCCTCCACGGAGGCTCCCTGTCCCCTCCTCCTCCCATCCGAGAAATGTGTCCAGAGCCATTTGCTGGCTTCCCTGCGGAAGTCCAAGGAGGCTGCAGCCCACCCGACCCTCCTCGATTCTGCCACGAGAGATTGGGGGGGGGGGCTTCCCTCACCCCCTGTGCCAGTGGTGGGTTTCAAAAATTTTTTACTATCAGTTCTGTGGGTGTGGCTTGGTGGACGGGGCATCGCTTGGTGGGCGTGGCAGGGGAAGGTTACTGCAAAATCCCCATTTCCTCCCAATCAGCTGGGACTCGGGAGGCAGAGAATAGATGGGGGGCGGGGCCAGTCAGAATTCCCACTACCGGTTCTCCAGAACTGGTCAGAACCTGTTGAAACCCAGCTCTGCCCTGTGCCCACAGAGACCCTGCACACGAAATCTTCCCTTACGCCTCTCTACTCCTGAAAGGAAATCTCAGAAACCCACTTCTGTCATCTGATAGGAAAGAAAGAGAGAGAGAGAGAAGGAAAGAAAGAATGAGAAAGAGAGAGGGAGGGAGGGAGGGAGGGAGGGAGAGAGAGAAAGAAGGAAAGAAAGAGAGAAAGAAAGAAGGAAGGAAGGAAGGAAGGAAGGAAGGAAAGAAAGAGAGAGAAAGAAAGAAAGAAAGAAAGAAAGAAGGAAGGAAGGAAAGAAAGAAAGAAAAAGAGGCAAGTGATTTATTTATTCATTGATTTGCAGGCGAGCAGGAAAGAATTAAGTTCACACACACACACACACACACACACACACACACACACACACCTTTTGCCTTGCATAACTTCCCCCCCAAACTCTGGATTCAAATCGGCCGCATTTCATCAAACTCCAGCAATACATGATTACGAAGGGATTAGACAAATCCACCGAGGTCAGATTAAAAGACACACACACACACACACTCGGGCTCAGTCGGAGCAGCTTTGGATTACACAGTTCGGCTTTAGCCTTCCCGAGCAAGAGGCCTGGAGAGAGGTTGGACTGTACCTCCCATAATTCCCAGCCAGGCTCTCCCTGACTCATGTATGACCTGCTGCATCCTGAGTTATCTCAGGGTCTTAGTAAGGCCCAGTCGCAGCCTCCGTTTTTGGGAATGACACGGATGGCAGGGCATGTTCAAGTCTTAAACGCACGCAAGTAAGCAAAAATGCACACGGGTGATCCTCGACATACGGCCCCGATTTGCTAAGCGAGACAATCGTTAAGTGAGGTTTGCCCCATCGAACCACCTGTCATGCCAAGGTTATTCAGTGAACCCCTGCAAGTTGTTGAGTTACTGGCAATGTTGTTAAACAGATCCATTGACTTGGCCTGTCAGAAGGTCGCAAAAAGGGATCATGGGATCCCGGGATACGGCAACCGTCATAAAACCGAATCAGCTGCTAAGCATCTGAATTTGAACCGAAGTCATCACCACAGGAATTAAAACTTGTCCTTTTTTAATGGAGAAAAGTTGGTGTGATGATCAGAAATTGGAAAAACCAATTCTGCCGACAAAGGTTTAGTCCATTTATTTTATTCATGGATTTAAAAACTTCAATACTCGGGGCACTTAATGATAAAATACACACATACAGCCATGGGTACATACATGAATAAGCACTAGCGCTTAGACGTATATACTGCTTCATAATGCTTTCCGGCCCCCTCTAAGCGGTTTACCAAGTCAGCCTCTTGCCCCCCCAACCATCTGGGTCCTCCTTTTACCCACCTTGGAAGGATGGAAGGCCGAGTCAACCTTGAGTTGGTCAGGATTGAACTGCTGGCAGTGAGCAGTGAGACTGCAATACTCCACTCTCACCACTGCGCCACCACCGGCTCTTACAAGAGAAAGGAAGGAAAGAAGGAAGAGAAAGAAAGAAAGAAAGAAAGAAAGAAAGAAAGAAAGAAAGAAAGAAAGAAAGAAAGAGAGAGAGAAAGAGAGAAAGAGAGAGAGAGACAGAATGAAAGAAAAAGAAGGGAGGAAAGAAGAGGGACAGCAAAAGAAAAGGGAAATAAGAGATGGAGGGAGCAGGAGAGAAAGAAAAAGATCGAGAAAAAGAAGGGAAGAAAGGCGAGAGTAGAGAGAAAAAAGAAAGGTAGAAAGAAAAGATGCAAAGGAAGGAGAGAGGGAGGGAAGGAGGAAGGGAGTAGCACTAGCACTTTAGACTTAGATACCACTTCACGGTGCTTTACAGCCTCTCTAAGCAGTTTACAGAGTCAGCCTATTGCCCCTTCTTTCCTTCCTTCCTTCCCTCCCTTCCTTCCTACTTAGCATTTATATACCGCTTCACAGGGCTTTTACAGCCCCCACTAAGCAGTTTACAGAGTCAGCCTCTTGCCCCCAACAATCTGGGTCCTCATTTTACCAACCTCGGAAGGATGGAAGGCTGAGTCAACCTTGAGCCTGGTGAGATTTGATCTGCCAAATTGCAGGCAGCCAGCAGTCAGTAGAAGTAGCCTGAAATACAGCACTCTAACCACTGCGCCACCATGGCTCAAGGAAGGAAGATAAGGAAGGAATAGGAACAGCCCTTAGACTTACATACCACTTCACAGGGCTTTCCAGCCCCCTCTAAGCGGTTTAGAGTCAGCCTTTTGCCCCCCCACCCCAACCATCTGGCTCCTCCTTTTACCGACCTGGGAAGGATGGAAGGCTGAGTCCTCCTTTTTCCCTCGCGGTCAGACATCAGACCCAGCATCCACCCTTCTGCTGTTCTTCCTCTTCTTCTCTATTCTCTCAGGGTAAAAAGTCCTCCACAGACCTGGGTCTTCTCCTCACGTGTGCAAAGTAGATAAACCGAGCCTGGTCATTGTTGCCTTGAGTGACTCTGAGTTGATTGGCTCCATGACTGATCAACATCAGGTTCTTTTCTTGGCTGACCTTGGTCTTCCCAAAGTCTTCTCCAACACCAACATTCAAAGGCATCGATCCAACGCAGTCCTAAATTACATTAACAGAGGGGTACAATCCAGATCAAGGGAGGTACTAATACCACTCTATAAAGCCCTAGGAAGGCCACACCTAGAGTCCTGCATCTGGTTTTGGTCTCCACACTATAAAACAGATGCTGAGACTCTGGAAAGAGTTCAGAGAAGAGCAACCAGGATGATGAGGGGACTGGAGGCTAAAACATACGATGAATGGTTGCAGGAACTGGGCCTGGCTAGTCTGGTGAAGAGGAGGACCAGGAGTGACCTTAACAGATGAACAAAGTTGGAACAGACCTTGTAGCTCATCTAGTCCAGCCCTCCCACCTCCCACGTCCAAGCAGGAGACCCTACGCCAGTGATGGCTAACCTTTTCTGGACCAAGTGCCCAAAGCACATGCGTGCCCAAACCCCCAAAATGCAATGTGTGTGTGGACCCCTGCATGTGCCCCATCCCCCGTGCATGCGCGGCAGAGACCAGGAAGACCAGCTGACTGGTGGGAGGGGTGTGCGCATGCTCAGCGGACCTGAACTGGGGTGATGGTTTGTGTACCATCTGCGTGCCATCACGGCCCTACGTCATTTCTGACAGATGGCAGTCCAATCCCGTCGTGATAGCCAGTCTTCCAATATTTGAGAGGCTGCCACAGAGGGTATGTGTGTATCAAGCTATTTTCCAAAGCACCTGAAGGCCAGACAAGGAACGATGGATGGAAACTGACCAAGGAGAGGTTCAACCTGGAAATAAGGAGGAATTTTCTGACAATCAACCCATGGAACAATCAACCCATGGAACAGAACTCTGCCTTCGGAAGTTGTGGGGGCTTCATCCCTGGAAGCTTTCAGGAAGAGACTGGACCAGTGGTGGGTTGCCCCCAGTTTGGACCAGTTCACAAGAACCGGTAGTAAAACTGGTTGGAGGCTCCACCCACTAAAGCAGACGTCATCAGGAAGCTTCTGCGCATGTGCGGCCCCGCTGCGAACCGGCAGTAAAGGTAAGTAGAATCCACCCCTGGACTGGACAGCCATCTGCCTGAAATGGTGTAGGTAGGGTCTCCTGTTTGAGTGTGTGTGTGGGGGGGGGGGTTGGACTAGATGATCTCCAGGGTCCCTTCCAACTCTTGTTATTCTGTTCTGTTCTTCCTCTCCTGCTTCTTCAAAGCCCAACTTGCGCTTCCATAGAGAGAGGAGTCAGAGGGAATACCTTGGCTTGCAGACTTCTGGTCTATTTTAGATTCAAACCAGACCTGGGATCTGAACCTCTTTTCCAAGACTTTCATGGTCGCTCTTGCCCAATTGTGGGTCTGCAGTATATATTGAGCAAACAATAGATTTAAACTTAATGTTAACAGCTTCAATCTTGATTGCAGAAAATACGACTTCAGTAACAGAGTTGTTAATGCCTGGAATGCACTACCTGACTCTGTGGTCTCTTCCCAAAATCCCCAAAGCTTTAACCAAAAATTATCTACTGTTGACCTCACCCCATTCCTAAGAGGTCCGTAAGAGCACCAGCGTGCCTACCGTTCCTGTCCTATTGTTTTCTTTCATTATATCCAATTAATATAGTTATTGCATGCTTATATATATATATGCTTATATATTATATAGTTACTTTCATGCTTATGCTTATATATACTGTTGTGACAAAATAAATAAATAAATAAATAAAATAAATTTATTTATTTTTGACTGTTGGTGATGGAAGAACTTGGAAAGACAGATCCGGTGGGTGCATTTGAGAGCTTGGACTGCCCTCTAGTGGCCGGATTGGGGAGCGCCTTATAAACTCACAAACCGCTCCTTCATTAAACCCACTGCGTCTATCTTTGCCTCCGTTTAAATTTTCCACATTTCTCCAGTTTGGGATCCCTCCGGGGCACTGCGGGATATTTAAATGCTGGATGATCCAGGCTTGGCTTCAAGAGGGTTGGAAAAAAAATGGGATGACATTTTGGTGGCTGCTCAAAATTTAGAAGTTTAGAAGCCCAGTAGACTCTTGCTCACCCGCTAATTCCATGATGGTGAACCTACGGCACACGGAGCCATCTCTGGGGGCACGCAAGCTGATGCCCAGGTCAGCTCCACCGTGCATGCCAGCAGCCTCCCACTGGCCAGCTGATTTTCGGGTCTCTGCCGGGAGGCATGCGCGCATGCATGGGGGAGGGGTGGGGGTGTCTGCCTTCTGCTCCATTTTGGGTCCCAGGAGGCTTCAAGGAGGCCTGCTAGCACCAAAATGAGGGTCATGCATACATGTGCAGGGGCAGGGGAGCATGAGAGGGTCACACATGCATGAACGGAGGGGCGGGGGGGGAGCCCGGGGGGTCATGCATGTATGCACAGGGGGAGGGACTGCGGGGGGGCATTGCATTATGGGCTATCGTGCACGCACCCACACTTTTGGCAGCCAAGGAAATAAAGGTTCGCCATCATTTCGCCATCTAGTTCACACCAAAGTTGACGGAGAGCAAAGGATGCTCCAAGTGTCAAAAAAATCACCCAGGATAATGAGGGGACTGGAGGCTAAAACATGGAAAGAAGAGTTGCTGGAATTGGGCCTGGCTAGTCTGATGAAACGAAGGACTAGTGGGGACATGGTAAAAGTCTTCCAATACTTGAGTGGCTGCCCCAGAGAAGAGGGAGGCAAGCTATTCTCCAAAATAAGGAGAATAAGGGCCGGAATAGCTCAGGCTGTTAAGAAGCCTGTAATTAGAACACAGCTACCTGCAATTACTGCAGGTTCAAGTCCCACCAGGCCCAAGGTTGACTCAGCCTTCCATCCTTTATAAGGTAGGTAAAATGAGGACCCAGATTGTTGGGGGGGCAATAAGTTGACTTTGTAAAAAATATACAAATAGAATGAAGACTATTGCTAACATAGTGTAAGCCGCCCTGAGTCTTCGGAGAAGGGCGGGATATAAATGTAAACAAAAATATATATATATCTGAAAACAGAACAAAACGCAATGGATGGAAACTCATCAAGGAGAGAAGCAACTTGGAACTAAGGGGAAATTTCCTGACAATGGGAATCATTAACCAGTGGAACGGCCTGCCACCAGAAGTTGTGGGTGCTCCAACACTGGAGGTTTTCAAAATGAGATTGGACAGCCATTTGTCTGAAGTGGTCTAGGGCAGGGGTCAGCAACCTTAAACATTCAAAGAGCCATTAAGGTCCTAACCGGAAGCTCCCTGTTCAGTTCTGGAGCTGACCGGAAGTCCGGTTTCCCCACCATAGAGTCTCCTGCTAGCGCGGCTTCCTTTTTCCTCTACCTGTCCTAGCCAAAAGCCTTATGAATTGTGGAGCCGACCAGCGACAGGGAGCCGCAGCAGAGGGATGAAAAGAGTCACATGCGGCTCCAGAGCTGCAGGTTGCCGATCCCTGGGATGGGGTTTCCTGCTTGAAAAGGCGGGTTGAACTAGAAGACCTCCAAGGTCCCTTCCACATGTATTTTGTATCGAGCAGGCTGGCGGTCAAGGAATTCTGGGAGATGAAGTCCACCCCAGTTAAAGCTGCCACTGTTTTGGAGAACAGGCAGAGATTCGTGAATTAACCCCAGAGCGGCAGGCTGATAGAGAATTATGCTGGAAGGAAGGTGGGGCCCATGCTTTTCAACATTTCTCCACTCACATCGGCATGCTTTCGTACTGCTAGGTTGGCAGGAGCTGAGGTGAGGACGGGAGCTCAACCGTTGCGTGGCGCCCGGGTCTTGAACCTGAGCTGCCGACTTTGCATCCGACAAGCTCAGCGTCTTAACTGCTAGAGCCACCGTGCTACCCCCTTCCATCAAGTGCTATTGAGTTATCTGGGGTATTTTTTGGCCTCCTCCATGATCCGGCAGGCATCAACTGCAGATTTGGGGTCTTTTGAAAAGACAGAAAGTTCTGCTTTGTGTCTGTTTCTCTTTCTGTGTGTGTACAGTATATACATTTTGTGCTAAATAAGAGGATGCGGCCTGAACTCCTCCTACCTAATCACTGGTGAGGCAAAGAAGACCCCACACCTGGCAGCAAAATCTCAGAGAGCTACCCCTGGAGATATTTAGAATAGAATGAGCTGGAAAGGACCTTGGAGGTCTTCTAGCCCAGCCCCCTCCTCAAGCAGGAGAACGTCTACCAATTTAGATAAAGGACTGTCTAGCCCAGGAGTCGGCAACCTGCGGCTCCAGGGCCACATGCAGCTCTTTGGGCCCCCTGCTGGGGCTACCTGCCACCCTGTCACAGCAGTGGCATGGTCAGAGCCTTAGTGTGGGAGCGAAGTGCCCCTGCACTTGGCTTTGCGTGGCAAGAGCATTCTCCAGGGAGGCTCTCGCAGCGGGACGCTGTTCGCCGTCTTCCCCAATCGCTGCTCTTTCACCCCAGCGCGAGCTATGTTTCTACTTGCTTGTTTTTCCTGTGCCTTCGCCAGGCAGCAATGACTAGGGCCATGGGGTAGGGGCAGCAGAGGCGTCAGAGCTCCCCCTCCCACAGCAAGCCAGGCCTAGAGGAGCGTGGGCGAGCACTGGAGGGTCAGAAGACGTGCTCCAACATCGTCCCAACACACGTTTCCCACGTGTTCTCCTCTGTCCTGAAGTAGGATTGAGTGGGAAGGAGAAGCCCCGGCTGGCTTTCCTTTAGTGTGGGGCGGGGTGAAGACCCAATACCCCCTCCATGGCCTCCATGCGGCTCTTGCAGAGCCTTGCAGCACAGCGAAAGCGCGTTTCACAATGGGGGAGACTGGATCCCCACCTCCTCCTGGAGCCCCCCCCTTTTTTTTGCATTTATATCCCGCCCTTCTCCGAAGACTCAGGGCGGCTTACACTACGTCAAGCAATAGTCTTCATCCATTTGTATATTATATACAAAGTCAACTTATTGCCCCCAACAATCTGGGTCCTCATTTTACCTACCTTATAAAGGATGGAAGGCTGAGTCAACCTTGGGCCTGGTGGGACTTGAACCTGCAGTAATTGCAAGCAGCTGTGTTAATAACAGATTGCATTAGTCTGTTGAGCCACCAGAGGCCCTTCCCTGCCCCACTCGCCCAGGCAGCTCTCTCTCTCTCTCTCTCCCCCCTCTCTCTCCATCTCCCCATCTCTTTCCCTCTCTCTCTCTCCCCACCCCCCACCCCCCATCCCCCTCTGTGTCCCTTCTCACTCTCCCGAAAGCCCCGCCTGCTCTCCTTGGGGCTTTTTGTTACCCATTTTTCTTTTTCCCTTTTGGAAGTCCGGGCTGGCCGAACCTGCGGTGGAGGCTTCTCTCCTCCTCCCCCTCCCTCCTTCGTGCACAGCCCCACCACAGCTGGCCAGGGGGGTCGCAAGAGGAGGAAAAGGAGGAGGAGGGAAGCTCCATTGCGGTTCCTTCATTTCTCAGCCAGCCCGGATTTTCAAAAGGAAGAAAGAAAAATGGGTAACCAAAAGCCCCAAGGAGACCACGCAGGGCTTTCGGGAGAGTGAGAAGGGACACAGAGATGGGGATCACACACACACACATATACACACATGGTGGGGGGGGGAGAAAGCAAGAGAGGGAAAAAAAGAATAAGAGGGGGATGAGGGAGCGGGAGATAAAGAGAAAAAGAGAGAGATGGGGGGAGACAGAAAAAGAAAGAGGAGAGAGTGAAAGAGAGAGAGAAATGAGAGGAGGAGGAGACGAAGAGATATATATTTTATATATCTTATATATAATATATATATTTTTATATATTTTATATAAATATATATATATATATATATATATATATATATATATTTGTTTTCTGAGGTTTTCGCGGGTGTTTGTATGTAGGTCTTTGGTTATTCGGGTTTTCTCCCGCGTAAAATTGGAAGTGTCTTGGTGACGTTTCAACGAAGTCTCATTCGTCATCTTCAGGCTTCAGCTTCGTGCTTCTGGGAGCAATGTGTGATTGCAGCTGTTTCTTCCTTTTTAACTGCTAGTGGGGGTTTGAACTGATTGGGTGGGAGCTTGGCTGTGCTCTGATTGGATGGGGTTTTTTTTGTGCTCTGATTGGATGGGGGTGTGTCCTGTTTGGGTGGGGGCTTGGTTGTGCTCAAATTAGTCTGAGTTGCAGGGGGATTTGAGCTGGTGAGCTGCACTGCTGCTGTTTGGCTTCGTGGTCGTGGTCGTGCTACATCTTCATAGTGGGTGTCAGTCTGCTGCATGTATGGATTGGAGGGGTTTGAAATGGCTAATGTTGCAGCTGCTGTCTGGCTTCTGGTCCTTGGTCGTGCTTCCTGATCAGTGTGGGTTTGGGTGTGCTTTCTGGGTGGATGTGTGGTGGTGACATCCTGTGTGGACCTCAGTGTGGGTTTGGGTGTGCTTTCTGGGTGGATGTGTGGTGGTGACATCCATCGAGATAGAAAAACGCCCACACAGCATGAACAAACGAGATGATACCTCCCGCCTACCAGCCATTTGGAAACCTGCCCTTATTGACAAACGTGTCCCTAACACAAGGAATGACACCAGACCCACACTCACGAGGTCCACACAGGATGTCACCACCACACATCCACCCAGAAAGCACACCCAAACCCACACTGATCAGGAAGCACGACCAAGGACCAGAAGCCAGACCGCAGCTGCAACATTAGCCATTTCAAACCCTCCAATCCATACATGCAGCAGACTGACACCCACTATGAAGATGTAGCACCACCACGAACACGAAGCCAAACAGCAGCAGTGCAGCTCACCAGCTCAAATCCCCTGCAACTCAGACTAATCTGAGCACAACCAAGCCCCCACCCAAACAGGACACACCCCAGCCAATCAGAGCACAAAAACCCCCACCCAATCAGAGCCCAGCCAAGCTCCCACCCAATCAGTTCAAACCCCCACTAGCAGTTAAAAAGGAAGAAACAGCTGTAATCACACATTGCTCCCAGAAGCACGAAGCTGAAGCCTGAAGATGAATGAGACTTCGTCGAAACGTCGCCAAGACACTTCCAATTTTACGCGGGAGAAAACCCGAATAACCAAAGACCTACATATATATATATATATATATATATAAAATATTTTATATAGAGAGAGATATATTTTACAAGAAGAGTTCTCCACTCCTCTGAATACAACAAAATACCTTATCCCACCAGACTTGAAATCCTGGGTTTAGAAAACTTAGAACGACGCCGCCTCTGACAGGACCTGAGTTTAACTCATAAAATCATCTGTTACAATGTCCTTCCTGTTGAAGACTACTTCAGCTTCAGTCACAACAATACACGAGCACACAATAGATTTAAGCTTAATGTGAACCGCTCCAATCTTGATTGCAGAAAATATGACTTCAGAAACAGAGTTGTTAATGCTTGACTCTGTGGTCTCTTCCCAAAATCCCCAAAGCTTTAACCAAAAACTATCTATTATTGACCTCACCCCATTACTAAGAGGACCATAAGGGGTGTGCATAAGAGCACAAATGTGCCTACCTACCGTTCCTGTCCTATTGTTCCCTTTCATTATATCAAATTAATATAGTTATTGCATGCTTATGCTTAAATATATATATGCTTATATATTATATAGTTACTTTCATGCTTATGCTTATATATACTGTTGTGAAAAAATAAATAAATAAAATAAATAAATAATTAAAGGGAGAGGGAGATAGAGAGAAAAAGAGAGAGATGAGGGGGGGAGACAGAAAAAGAAAGAGGAGAGAGTGAAAGAGAGAGAGAAATGAGAGAGGGAGGAGAAGAAGATAAAGAGGGAGGGAGGCAGAAAAGGAAAGAGGAGAGAAAGGGAAAAAGGAGGGGGAGAGGGGCATAGAGAAAGAGAGGAGAGGGAGGAAAAGAGGGAGAGACCGATTTCCCCCGTAGAAAACGTGTGGAGTCACAAAACCCGGTAGGCGTGAGGGGTGTGTGGGTGTGCGTGTGTGGGTGTGTGTCATGTGACTGGGCGTGAGTGAGGTCAAGTTGGCCACGCCCACCCAGGTTTTGGGTTTTGTGTTCTGGGAGGGGGCGTGGGGACAGGCTGAAGTGGCTCTGAGTGTTTTAAGGTTGCAGACCCCTGCTCTAGACTCTTCTTTAAAACTTCCAGTCATAGAGTGCCCGCAATTTCTAGTGGCAAGCTGTTCCACTGGTTAATTGTTCTCACTGTTACGAAGTTTCTCCTTCATTCCAGGTTACTTCGCTCTTTGATTACTTTCCATCCTTTACTCCTTGTCTGATCTTCGGGGGCTTTGGAGAATAGCTTGACCCCCTTCCTCCTCTCTGGGGCAGCCCCTCAAATATTGGAAGATGCTATCCTGTCTCCGCTGGTCCTTCTCTTCACCAGACTAGCCAGGCTCAGTTCCTGCAACCGTTCATCGTATGTTGTAGCCTCTAGTCCCCTAATCCTCCTGGTTGCTCTTTCATTTTGCCTTCTGCACGATCTCAGAGGCGGTAAGAGGCAGCCCTAGCAGCCCCCTCTGCCTCGGGAGACCCCTGGGCGCTCTGGCCACGCTCACAGGCCGGCCCCGCCCTCCCCCGCCCCAGCTGAGCTCCACCCGCCCTAAGCCGCAAGTCTCTTGCAGCGACCGCAGCCCGCCGAAAGAGCCACCGGAGGACGCGGCGGCGGTGGCGGCAGGTCTGGCGTTGGGTTGGGGAGACCTGGAAGGCGGGCAGGAGGGATGGAGTGGACTGGGGGTACCTTGAGGTCCTCAGTCCGGGCCCCCCGGATCCGTATTCCGATCTTCGCGCCAGGGCTGGGAAATTGGGTGCCATTTGGGGCCAAGACGGCGGGTTTGGGGAGGGGGCGAAATGTCCCGCAGTTTCTCGCTTCGTGGCGGGAGGGGGGGCTTTGGAAACGGGACCCCTTGCGCATCTTCAAAGGGGCGCAGAGGCGATGCCGACCGGTGAAAAGGGAAAGGAAAGACGTAGCTCTCCTCCGTTATGGGACTTCCACTCCCATCGCCCTCTCTTGGGGGGCTGGCTGGGGATGATGGGGAAGGCGGCTAGCCCGGGAGGAAGGGGGAGATCAACGTTGTTTTTCAGGGAAGGAGGAGGAAAGATACCCCCCCACACACACGTCCTGCCTTCGCCCCCTTCGCCGGGCAGAAGCGGCCCCGAGCTGGAGGGGTCGCCGCTTCCTCCGGCTGAGCCCCCCCCCGATTTTTCTCCGGGGTCTCTCGGCGGGGGGGAGGCTGTGATGAGATCGCTGCCTCCTCCCCAGTCCCAGGTCGGGTTTTTGGGTTCCGCACGAATTCAGGGAAGAATCAGTTCATCAGCCGCGCTTCTAATCGCTTGTAAGAGTTTTAAGTTTTGGAGCCGACTAGGGAACCGGAGGAGGTCCCCCCCAGAGATCATCAAGACCGCACTGGCGGAAGCCTCCTTGTTCTTGGGACGGAAGGGTCTGAGGTGGTCGGTTGGTGGGGAGAAAGAGCCCGAAGGCTGGTGAGAGAAATAGAATTATTCCTGTAAAGGCTGGAGCGCTCTCGCTCGCTCTCTGTGCAGACAGAGTCTCCTTCCCTCCTCGCTCCCTCTCATGGGCATCTATAGGGCAGGTGGCCTTGGCATCTGACTGGTTCTCCAGGGTGGGCGGCAGGACGGTCCCGCAGCGTGTGGCGTTGGGCTAAGAGGCACCCAAGGAGGGCAGCCTTGAACCTCCCTCCTCTAGGCACAGCCAGGAGGGCCCCCAAGGGCCCCGGAGGTCCCTGGACTGCTTCCCATCCTCCCTCGAGATTCTTGACTTGAACCTTTTCCTTGTAGCCTGAAACACGGACAGGAAAGGACAGGATCTGAGCCCCCCACCTCCCCTCCCCACCACAGTGCCTCAGCCCAAACAAGGCAGGGCAGCTGCAACTTACTCCCAGAAGTCATGAGTCTCCCACACTGGAAGACAACCATTTGTCTGAAATGGCCCAGGGTCTCCTGCTTGAGCAAGGGGGTTGGACCTCCGAGGTCCCTCCCAACTCTTGTCATTCTGCCGGTCAAGTTGCCAAGTAGCCCTGTGTGTGTGTGTACATCATTGGAAAACAAGATGGAAGGCAGAACATGAGATAATTAGAGAAGGGTAGGGATGCTAGGAACATGAATTTGGGGAAACTCCGGGAGACGGCGGAGGAGGGGCTGGGGCTGGTGTGCTGTGGCCCATGTGGTCACAAAGAGTCTGACGACTCAGCGCCAGAACCACAAGAGAAGAGGGGAGGGGAGAGGATGGGAGGGAGGGGAGGGGAGGAAGAGAAGAGAAGCGGAAAGGAGAGGAGGAGAGGATAAGAATAGAATATATAGGACAA
This sequence comes from Ahaetulla prasina, assembly GCF_028640845.1. Taxonomy (NCBI): domain Eukaryota; kingdom Metazoa; phylum Chordata; class Lepidosauria; order Squamata; family Colubridae; genus Ahaetulla; species Ahaetulla prasina. The sequence goes on along the minus strand of NC_080539.1, from coordinate 376,023,375 downwards.
GACTAGACTAGACTGGAATCTGGAAGGGACCTGAGAGGTCTTCTAGTCCAGCTCCCTGTACAAGCAGGAGAACCTATACCATATCAGACAAGTGGCTGTCCAGTCTTTTCTTAAATACTGTACCTCCAATGTTGGACAATAGCCTGACGCCCTCATCTCTGTTGCAGCCCCTCAAATATTGGAAGGCTGCTCTCCTGTCTCCCCTGGTCCTTCTCTTCCCTAGACTAGCCAGGCCCAGTTCCTGCAACCGTTCATCTTATGTTTTAGCCTCCAGTCCCCTCATCATCCTGGTTGCTCTTCTCTGCACTCTTTCTAGAGCAGGGGTAGTCAATCTTTTTATACCTACCACCCACTTTTGTATCTCTGTTAGTAGTAAAATTTTCTAACCGCCCGCCGGTTCCACAATAATGCGCCACGTATCGTCATCTGCGCATGCCTCTCACGCATCGTGGATTGGGTTTGGGGGGGGCGCTGGCTACCAGCTCTGCTTGTCTGTTACAGCTGGGTGGTGTGGGGGGAGATGCGTGAGCTATGCTGGGACGAGGCTCTTTTGTTTGCGGTCGCACTATAGCGCCATTTAGTTTCATGTAACACGAACTAAACTTATGCATGGGCGATACAAATAGTATATTTTAAGAAATTTAAATTGTCACAGGGAATTTTATGAAAACCTAATGAAAATGTTTTTAAATAATGCTATGAATTTTTTTTTAAAAAGTCAATTAAGTTAAGAAAAAGGGAAGTGCTTCAGTATCGGACAAAACCCCTACCGCCCGCCATGAAAGCTGAAACGCCCACTAGTGGGCGGTAGGGACCAGATAGACTACCATTGATCTAGAGTCTCAACATCTTTTTTTATAGGTTGATTGTTCTGTCAGAACTTATTTCTAGGTTGAATCTTTCCTTGTTCACTTTCCATCCCTTATTCCTTGTCTGGCCCTTCGGGTTCTTTTGGGAACAGGTTGACCACCCTGACTGAGCCAATGTGTGGAACACGCTGCAAGACGCAGTTCTGCGGTGAGAAAAGTTAGGTCCCTGCACAGAGGCCGGAAAAACCAGACGGCCCAGTACAGGATAGGCAGCACCTGTCCTAACTTCCTTCAACAGTGCCTGTGAGGCGGATCTTGGTGTCCTGGTAGAGCAGTTTCAGTGTGGCTCACACTTTTTTTTTTTTTAATTTGAATTTATATCCCGCCCTTCTCCGAAGACTCAGGGCGGCTTACACTATGTCAAGCAATAGTCTTCATCCATTTGTATATTATATACAAAGTCAACTTAATTGCCCCCAACAATCTGGGTCCTCATTTTACCTACCTTATAAAGGATGGAAGGCTGAGCCAACCTTGGGCCTGCAAGCAGCTGTGTTAATAACAGACTGCATTAGTCCGTTGAGCCACCAGAGGCCCCAACATTGTATGATGGTATGATGCAGCCAGCCAAAAAGGTCACAGAGCCCTCGGGCTGCGTCAACAAAGGGATTCTATCCAGATCACAGGAAGTGTTAGCACCGCTCAGTACGGCAATGGTGAGGCCAGACTTAACAATCCTTCATCCAGTTGTGGTCACTGCAATTTCAAAAAGAGGTTGAGACTCTAGAAAAAGTGCAGAGAAGAGCAACAAAGATGATGAGGGGACTGGAGGCTAAAACTTACGATGAACAGCTAAGGGAATTAGGTTACTCCAGTGATTCCCAAACTGTGAGCCGCGGCTCCCCAGGGAGCCGCGATATCGTCATGGGGGCGCCGCGGAATATCTGCGCCCGCTGGGTCCGGCGCTGATGCGCCATTTCTGGGGCGTCTGGTGCGCATGCGCAGTTGCAGGTCGGATTTCCGGGGAGCCGCGGGCACGTCTGGTGCGCATGCGCAGTTGCAGGTCGGATTTCCGGGGGAGCCGCGGGCAAAAAAGATTGGGAACCTCTGGGTTACTCTAATGAAGAGATGAACTAGGGATGATATGACAGCAGTTTTCCAGTATTTGAGGGGCTGCCACAAAGAAGACGGGGGTCGACCTATTTGCCAAAGTTTTTTTTTTTTTTGTTTACATTTATACCCCGCCCTTCTCCGAAGACTCAGGGCGGCTTACAGTGTGTAAGGCAATAGTCTCATTCTAATTGTATATTTACAAAGTCAACTTATTGCCCCCCCCCAACAATCTGGGTCCTCATTTTACCTACCTTATAAAGGATGGAAGGCTGAGTCAACCTTGGGCCTGGTGGGACTAGAACCTGCAGTAATTGCAGGCAGCTGTGTTTTAATAACAGGCTTCTTACAGCCTGAGCTATTCCGGCCCCTGTACCGGAAGTACCTGAAGGCAGGACAAGAAACTCCCCTCCCTTCTCTCTCTCTCTCTCTCTTTCTTTCTTTCTTTTTCTTTTTTCTTTCTTTCTTTTTTTCCTTCCTTCCTTCCTTCTTTCCTTCTTTTTTACTTTCTTTTTTCTTTCTTTCTTTTTTCTTTCTTTCTTTTCCTTCCTTCCTTCCTTCTCTTTCTTTCTTTTCTTTCTTCCTTCCTTCTTTCCTTCCTTCCTTCTTTCTTTCTTTCCTTCCTTCTCTTTCTTTCTTTCTTTCTTTCTTTCTTTCCTTCCTTCCTTCCTCCCTCCCTCCCTCCCTCCCTCCCTTTTTCTTTTCTTTTCTTTCTTGTCTACCTTCTCTCTCCCTCTCCCCCGCTTCCCTTTAGATGAAGCCGGTGTACTTATGGCCCCCTGCTCTTCCCTTCCCGTTCATTATCAGGGAGGCACGATCAGGTACAGGGGAGCTTCCACCCCCTCCCCTTCCTTCACCTAACAAGCTTTCGGCTTTCCTAAAGCCGTCTGGCTGCACCCCCCCCTCCCCACTGCGATCGATTGCACTGTGGCTTTTGGCTGCCGGCATTGGCAGCTAGCCGATTGGTTGGCAGCTAACTGTCCCGGGTGGCGAAAAGCCCAGGACGAGCCCTGCTTCGGAGAATGGGCCGCCCCGAAGCGCGTGAGACGGGGGTGGGGGTGGGGGGGCCATGGCCTCTGGACCAGGGTGAAGAGATGGAGGCGTGTCAGCCGAGGAAAAAGGCTAGAGGTGAATCTCCGGAGGAGGAACCCTCGCAGACAGGAAGGTGCGGCCAAGGGTTGGAACCGAAAAGTCCTAGACACGATCGGATCCTGCAACATTATCCGGGGAAACGTATATATTCCACCTTCTTTTGTGACAATTACTTTTTTTTTTTATTTGGAATCTGCTTCTGGACTTTGTGCTTGAGGTGGGGGGAAAAAACGAAACTTTGATTTTGGGTTTTTACCGATTAGATAGATTGGTTGTTATAGAAATGGCTAGTTTATATTACTATGTAAAAGTAAAAAATTGAGGTTTGATGTTACGGTCTTCTTCTACTGCACCAAAGGGAGTCGGAAGTCGATCCCTTTTCTTTCTCCCCCCCCCCCTCTCTTTCCCTACACTTTTCCTTACTTTTTCCGCAACTGACTCTTATTTATGACGATGTCAACGTCCTGGGGTCGTGGGATCCCCTTTTGTGACCTTCCAACCAGCAAAACCAACAGGGAAGTCTGATTTACTTAACAACCGTGTGGCTAACATAATGAGCTCAGCACTTCACCTAACAACACACATGGCAAGAAAAGTGGGGTAACGTGGGGCAAAAAAATTTTTATTTGCATTTATATCCCGCCCTTCTCCGAAGACTCAGGGTGGCTTACACTGTGTCAAGCAATAGTCTTCATCCATTTGTATATTATATACAAAGTCAGCTTATTGCCCCCCCCAACAATCTGGGTCCTCATTTTACCTCCCTTATAAAGGATGGAAGGCTGAGTCAACCTTGGCCTGGTGGGATTTGAACCTGCAGTAATTGCCAACAGCTGTGTTAATAACAGACTGTCTTAGCAGTCTGAGCCACCAGAGGCCCTAAATTTAGAAATTGTTTTGCTTAGGAACAGAAATTTTGGGGCTCTATTGTGGTCCTAAGTCAAGGACTACCTATGGCTGTGATGGCGAAACGATGGCACACATGCCAGAGGTGGCACACAGAGCCCTCCCTGTAGGCACACACATACTCACCAGCTGGTCTTCCGGGTTCCATTGCACACATGCGTGTCGGACAGCTGGTCTTCCTGGAAGAGAGCAGCAGTCTAGTGCACATGCGCACGATGGAACTCGGAAGATCAGCTGGCCACCGCATGCATGTGCGGAGCAACTAGCCAGCTGCTCTCTTCCAGGTTTTGGTACTCCGGTGGGTACACGTGAGCTCCAGTTACAGCAGTCGGTGCCAAAAAGGTTAGCCGTCACTGACTGATGCTGTTATTGGTGTAGGAAGAACTAAGAGGGACCTTTGTTCTGGAAAGACCCTTGCAGTTCCCCATCTCACCCCCTGCACAGAACTCAAACGACGGCAAGACAAAGGCGAATCCAACCTATATATTGACTACCGTGCTGACTGCATAAAAAGAAAAACCTACAGTCAATTGCCCAACATCCAACCCCCCATCACCCAAAACATCCAACCATCCGTCGTACAGAACTTTCAACCAGCCATCATCCAAAACTAGGTACGCACACCCCTTATTTCCTTTCTACCAACCACTGCTGAACTTAAACGCAAATTGATAAATGCAAGAAGCATTGTAAACAAAATGCCTGAATTCTCCTTTTGTTAAATACTGGTACATTCGATATATTTGTATGTGAAACATGGCTGAACTCATCCCTCCCTGACTCCATTATTTCAGACAGAGAATATCATGTTTTCTGGTCCGATCACAAAACCCGCAGAAGAGGTGGATGGCTATCTTTTACAAAAAGTCACTGAATCTAACGAATATTCTCTCTTCCCAGGGAGATGGCGCAGCTCACCCCATGGTTTTGGAGACAGGAATACTGGCTACCTCCAGGGATCACCTGGGAGGACATGCAGGAGACGGAGGACATCCATTATCCCCAACCTGGTCACCTCCTGCTCTGCCTCCCCATCGCTTTCCTTCTGGTTGCCCTCCGGGTCTTCTTCGAAAGGCAAGCTCTGACCAGCTGAAACCGTGAGAGACCCCAAACACTGGAGAAAACTTTCCTTCCCCTTTCCATTCAAAAGCTTGTAACAGCGGAATGCCCTGTTTCTACTCCTTGCTTTGAGCCATCGTTCTTGAGAAACAGAATGTTATAGGCCAGTGGTAGCCAACCTGGTCCCTGCCGCCCACCAGTGGGCGTTCCAGCTTTCATGGTGGGGTTTTGTCCGATACTGAAGCACTTTCCTTTTTTTTAATTTAACTGACTTTAAAAAAAAAATTCATAGCATTATTTAAAAACATTTTCATTAGGTTTTCATAAAATTCCCCATGACAATTTAAATTTCTGAAAATATATTATTTGTATTGCCTGTGCATAAGTTTAGTTCACGTTACGTAAGTGAAACTAAATGGCGCTATAGTGCGACCACAAACAAAAGAGCCTCGTCCCAGAATAGCTCGCACATCTCCCCCCGAACTGGTGGGTGATTAGAAAATTTTACTACTAACAGAGATACAAAAGTGGGCAGTAGGTATAAAAAGGTTGACTACTCCTGTTATAGACTGACAAAAATAAGAAGCAAGGGAAATGGAACACGGCCTTTTGATGCTTTCTGACATACCATGTTTTCCTGAAAATAAGACCTACCTTGAAAATAAACCCTAGCCTGGTTTTTTAAGTGACAAAATTAGTGGACCAGAGGAATGCTGTCGATATAATTTACTTGGACTTCAGTAAAGCATTTGATAAAGTAGACCATAACCTACTACTAGATAAAGTAGAAAAATGTGGGTTAGACAGCACCACCACCAGATGGATTCGTAACTGGCTGACCAACCGCACTCAACGTGTAGTCCTCAACGGAACTACATCCACATGGAGGGAAGTATGCAGTGGAGTACCCCAAGGCTCTGTTTTAGGCCCAGTACTCTTCAACATCTTCATCAATGACTTGGACGAGGGGATAGATGGGGAACTCATCAAATTTGCAGATGACACCAAGCTGGCAGGAATAGCCAACACTCCAGAAGATAGGCTCAAGTTACAGAAAGATCTTGACAGACTTGAACATTGGGCGCTATCTAACAAAATGAAATTCAACAGTGAAAAAAGTAAGGTTCTACATTTAGGCCAAAAACACAAAATGCACAGGTACCGTATATGTGGTACCTTGCTCAATAGTAGTAACTGTGAGACGGATCTTGGAGTCTTAGTGGACAACCATTTAGATATGAGCCAGCAGTGTGCAGCAGCTGCCAAAAAAGCCAATACAGTTCTGGGCTGCATAAACAGAGGGATAGAATCAAGATCACGTGAAGTCTTAATGCCACTTTATAATGCCTTGGTAAGGCCACACTTGGAATATTGCATCCAGTTTTGGTCGCCACGATGTAAAAAAGACGTTGAGGCTTTAGAAAGAGTGCAGAGAAGAGCAACAAAGATGATTAGGGGACTGGAGGCTAAAACGTATGAAGAACGGTTGCAGGAACTGGGTATGTCTAGTTTAATGAAAAGAAGGACTAGGGGAGACATGATAGCAGTCTTCCAATATCTCAGGGGCTGCCCCAAAGAAGTCAAGCTATTCTCCAAAGCACCTGAAGGCAGGACAAGAAGCAATGGGTGGAAACTAATCAAGGAGAGAAGCAACCTAGAACTAAGGGGAAATTTCCTGACAGAACAATTAATGAGTGGAACAACTTGCCTCCAGCAGTTTTGAATGCTCCAACACTGGAAATTTTTAAGAAAATGTTGGAGAGCCATTTGTCTGAAATGGTGTAGGGTTTCCTGCCTGGGCAGGGACTAGAAGACCTCCGAGGTCCCTTCCAACTCTGATATTATTAAGTGTGCACCTAATATAAGCCCTACCCCCAAAATAGGGGTGTGTGGGCATGGCCAGCACAGGAGGTGGCGAGCATGTGTGGGCTGACAGTGTCCGGCAGCAGCCACAGCGCACCTGTGCAGTGCAGGTGTTGATTCCCTGTCCAAACAGCAGATGGAGGCAGAGGTGCGGGGGCAGGCAGACGATCCAGACACGCCCTGCGGACTGCGGGGAAGCCGAGAGTCAGTGGGCCCGAGCAGCAAGTAGCCGTGGGAGGCTCGTCTTTGTGTGGTGGCACCGGTAGCAGAGGCACCGGGGTGGGGTGGGGAAGGCAGGTGATCTGGACATGCCACACGGGCTGTGGGAAAGCTGAGACTGGGCCAAAGCAGGTGGGCGGTTGTGGGAGGCTCATCTTTGTGTCTCTCAGATTGCTTATGGCCCATGTGGGGCATCGAGATTGCCTGCCTTTTGCCTTGCACCTCTGCCTCCGTCTGCGGCTTGGAGAGATCAACTCCTCTGTGCTGCGTGGACTGGGCAACTCCAAAGTTGGCAACCAAGGGACCGGCAGGCTGCAGCTGCTGCCAGATACTATCAGTGCCCGCGTGCTTGCCACTTTGTGTGTGTGCCAGGAGCGGGGCGCCTAGCTAGGCTGATCACCCTGGAATCATGTTTCCCTAAAAATAAGCCCTAGTGTTTATTTTCTAGCCCAAAACAATATAAGACCAGGTCTTATTTTCAGGGATACACGGTGCTTATTGTTCATATTAGCTACTTAGTCCAGGAACTGGTGCCATTGGGGTACTGTCGTGTCCCACTCCTCCTCTGACGGCCGGGTCTGGGAAGTCTGTATCAAGCGTGGCCACGAAGCCTCTGCAGCTTTGCCAAATTCCTGTCAGAGTTCTCAGGGCAGGCAGGAATCCAAGGTGTGACTTCAGCAACTAGATGAGACTTCGCCTGACTCAAGGAATGCCAGAAAGCAGACCCTTTATATAGGCCATGGGGTGTGGCTCCATGACTCAGCACTTATCCAGGCCTGCCCCTCCCTTCCTTTTGCTGACGTCACCTCTCCATTCTCCGGAAGCGGGGATCTGTCCATGTTTTGTCCTCCTGCTCAGCTGCCAGTAATTCTAGCTCGTGGCTGGCTTCTTGCTCAGTCTGTCCGGGCATGGTGCCAGGGCTGGGGGTTGGAGGCATGCCAGGCCATTCTTCTTCACTATCAGTCTCTGGTTCAGATAACAGGATATGGGAGGGGCCCGGCTACGGAGAGGGGGGTGGGCGAGGCACAACAGGTATAATGTGAAATTCAACAAAAAGGCCCTTCTGGACTTGGCTGCTACCTGTTCGTTCAAGGGGGGTCTTGGAGGACCCCAAAATTCAGTCCAGGTTCTGTTTAGGTTAGTGCAGGTCCCTCCAGAACTGGAGATAGGGAAGCATGGGAACCAGGGACCTAGAAGCCAATCACGGTCTATCTTACTAGGGTTAATATCACTCCTGATGTTTGTTTTATATATTGCAAAAAGGAGAAGACAAGTGTTTTGACCCAGCTCCCCAAACACAACAAACTGATGTTCACTCAAAGATTCCTTTATTGGGAGCCCCAGCAGCCCTGACAAAATATTTCTCTCTCAACGCAGGCTAAGAAGTCTGTCTGGCCAAAAGATTAATAGTTGTCTGCCACATCTATTCATCTCTGCCTCCTTCCTTTTATCCCCAGAGCTAAGGTGGGGCTTCGCTAGCAGTGGTGGCTCTTCCGTCCCAAGGACCGGCCCATAGATTTCCACTGCTCTCCTCTCCTCTGCCTTCTGTGCATCCATGCATCAGGCACTGGACCCAGCTGTTCCTCCTCTTCCTCATCAGCCACCTCCAGACCTGGGGGCTGTTGACTCTCCATCTGAGGGCTAACGGATGGCCTTTGTCTCTCTCTCTCTCTGCCAGCTCCATTCCCTCTTTCCTCTCGCAACTCTCTTACCCTGACTCCCACGCCTCCTCCTCTTCCTCCTCTGATTCAGCTGCTGGAATGGCTGACAGGCCACAACAATAAGAGCAATAGGCTTCCTATATCCTATATAGGTAGGAAAGGTTGTTAAAATAACAACCATTTTATATATCAGCAGAAAATAGTTTATTTATTTAGAAAATTTACATCAATGCCTCCTTGCATAGGGCGACTCAAGACAGCTTACAAAGGTATAAAAGCATCATATGAAATAAATAAATAAATAAACAACAACTACAACTACAACCCTCCACCACCCACCCCTGTGTAACACACACTCCTACCACCTATCCCGCTCTGGGTTCTCCGCTGGCAGAGCCCACATCTTCAGACCCTTCCGAAAGAGTGTCAGAGTAGGGGCCAGTCTAAACTCCCAGGGGAAGATGTTCCAGAGAGAGGGAGTCACCACAGAGAAGGCCCTTCTTCTGGGTCCCACCAGATGAATCTCCTTAGGGGATGGGACCTGCAACATTCCTTGTCTCCCCACTCTAGTGGGTCGGGTAGATGTGACCGGCCTGATCCCAAGCCATGAAGGGCTTCAAAGGTGACACCTTGAATTGCACCTGGAAGCAAAGCGGCAACCAATGCAGCTCCCGCAGGAGAGCGGACACGCCGAGGTCTGCACAAAACCATGCGGGCCCCTGTATTTTGCGCCAACTGGAGCTTCCAGATGATCTTCAAGGGCAGCCCCATGTAGAGTGTGTTGCAATAGTCAAGATGGGAGGGGATTAGGGCATGAGTGACCGTGAGAAGGGCTTGTCGGTCCAGGAAAGGGCGCAACCGGCGCACAACCTGCAGTTGTGCAAAGGCCTTCCTGGCCACGACTGCCGCCTGGTCTTTGAGCAGGAATCCTGAGTCCAGGAGATCCCCCAGATTACGCACAGCGTCTGTCTGGGGCAGTGCCACCCCCTCCAAGGCCAGAGGTGGCCATTCTCCCTGGGCCAACGAAGCCCAAACCCAGAGCCATTCTCAGCCCCATTGGAGTTTCGAGTTGAGAATGATCGGTGTGGGCATTGTTGCGATCCATGTGCTCTCTTTCATTTTGAAAAGAAACCGGTTACATTCCTCGGTCTTGTTTTCTTTGTGTTGGCTTCCTAGGCCTGCTCTTGAGTGGCACGTGAAACGAGAAAGCCAAGGACCGGTTAAATTTGGCCAGTCTTGGTCTAACTCCACCCAGTTGTCTTAACTACCCAACCTGTTCCTTTTCTCGGCAGGAAAATCGGCATCCCCTTGAGTAAAAAACTAAGTTTGCGAGAAAAGGTGAGGCGGAAACCTTCTCCCAACCCCATCCTGGAGTCTTTTTACAGGAAGTGGAGGAAAAGTCCTGCCAAGGTGAGTTTTTGTTCACACAAAGGTGTTGGAAGGGGTGGCTCAGACTCTGGCCTTGGATGTCCCAACCATGGAGGGAGGGACTGGATAACTGCGACCTGGACGGCTGAGCGTCTTCATAGACCTCTGGCCTTGGAGAAAATACTCCAGATTTTTAGGGCCTTTGTAAAGTAGAACTTAAAAAGCTGACCATACTTAGTCCATGATAGGAGACCATGAGTGGATCCAAAGGCTGAAGACTAGAGAGTCTATGGAGATTCTCAGCCCTTCCAGGTCCTGGTTGCCTCAAAGGAGCTTTTGCAAGAGGCAAATGGACTTTCTGGTATTTTTTTGGTACTCGGTGGGGGCACCTACCCTCTGGAATGAGCTTCCCCCAGGACTTCAACAACTTCCTGACCTCCGGACCTTTCGCCGTGAGCTGAAGACATATCTATTCTTCTGAGCAGGACTGGCTTAAATAGGGTTTTTAAACATGGATTTTATTGGGGTTTATTTTATATTTTGTATTGTATTTTAAATTTAGGCTATATTGAATAAGTTTTTTAAATAGCGTTTTTATTGTAATGTATTGTATTATTTTATCTGCCTGTTCACCGCCCTGAGTCCTTCGGGAGAAGGGCAGTATAAAAATTAAATTATTATTATTATTATTATTATTATTATTATTATTATTATTATTATTATTATTATTATTATTATTATTATTATTATTATTATTATTATTATTATTTGAAGATGTTTCACTTTTCATCCAAGAAGCTTCTTCAGCTCTGACGGGATGGTGGGGAATGGAAGGATTTATATTCCTTGCAGACAGCTGGTCATTTGCATCCTTTGAGAGAATCACTGAGGCCACCTGGAGGTTTACCTGTGTCATCAGGGTCACCTGAGTGGTGCAAATGGGGGTGGAGCCTTCTTGGAACTGCTGATGACATCATCTGTCTCCGGTACGACACGGTCCTTTCAGCCGTTCCAAGAAGGCTCCACCCCCATTTGCACCACTCAGGTGACCCTGAGGACACAGGTAAACCTCCAGGTGGCAAATGCACGCAGGGGTGTAACGTGCACGAAGCAGCAGTCGGGAGGCCGAGGTCTTTCTTCATTTAATTCCTTTCGAAAGCAACATCGGCTGAAATCAGATTTCCCCAGCGTGAGACTCGTCGGATGTACCTTGCTCAGTAGTAGTACCTGTGAGAGGGATCTTGGAGTCCTAGTGGACAACCATTTAGATATGAGCCATCCGTGTGCAGCAGCTGCCAAAAAAGCCAACAACTCTGTTGTTGTTGTTGTTGTTATTACTATGGGGGGGGTGTTCAAGAACTGAATAAAGCCAGTAGGATAGTTATAAAATCCCAACGCCAGAGTGGATCAGATCCAAAAATGAGAGTAAAGAGATTTTTGAAATGATGCATTAAGCACCCCCCTTCCTCCCATCCTTTCTCTCATTGTCTCTCTCTCTCTCTCTTAATCTCTTTCTCTCAATCCCTCTCTCTCTCATTCTCCCTCAATCCTTCTAATTCTTTCTCTCATTCTCTCATTCTTTTTCTCTCTCAATTTCTTTCTCGCTCCATCACTCTCTCATTTTCTTTCTCTCATCCTCTCATTCTTTCTCACATTCTCTCATTCTCTCTCACTCTCATCCTTTCAATCTCATTCTCTCACTCTCAATCCTTTTCATTCTATCTCTCATTCTCCCTCAATCTTCTCTCTCTCTCCCCGTCTCTCATTCTCTTTCTTTCTGTCTGTCTCTCTCTCTCAATCCTTCTCATTCTCTCTCTCATTCCTCTCTCTCTCAATCCTTCTTATTGTCTCTCTCATTCCTCTCTCTCTCAATCCTTCTCATTCTCTCTCTCATTCCTCTCTCTCTCAATCCTTCTCATTCTCTCTCATTCCTCTCTCTCTCAATCCTCATTCTCTCTCTTATTCCTCTCTCTCTTAATCCTTCTCATTCTCTCTCTCATTCCTCTCTCTCTCAATCCTTCTTATTGTCTCTCATTCTCTCACTCCTTCTCTTTCTCTCTCTCATTCTTTCTTTCCTCTCTCTCTCTTTCTCATTGTCTCTCATTCTCTCAATCCTTCTCATTCTATCTCTCATTCTCTCTTAATCCTTTTCTCTCTCCCCCTCTCTGTCTCTCATTCTCTTTCTCTCTGTCTCTCTCTCTCTCAATCCTTCTCATTTTCTCTCAATCTTTCTCTCATTCTGTCTCTCATTCTCTCAGTCCTTCTTTTTCCCTCATTCTTTCTCTCTCTCAATCCTTCTCTCATTCTTTCTCTCTCTCTCTCTCTCCCCCTCTCTGTCTCTCATTCTCTTTCTGTCTGTCTGTCTCTCTCTCTCAATCCTTCTCTTTCTCTCTCTCATTCCTCTCTCTCTCTGTCAATCCTTCTCATTGTCTCTCAATCCTTCTCTCACTCTGTCTCTCATTCTCTCAATCCTTCTTTTTCTCTCATTCTTTCTCTCTCTCAATCCTTCTCTCTCTCTCTCTCATTCTGTCTCTCTCATTCTTTCAATCTCATTCTCTCTCTCTCAATCCTTCTCATTCTCTCTCTCATCCTCTCTTAATCCTTCTCTCTCTCCCCCCTCTGTCTCTCATTCTCTTTCTGTCTGTCTGTCTCTCTCTCTCAATCCTTCTCTTTCTCTCTCTCATTCCTCTCTCTCTCTGTCAATCCTTCTCATTGCCTCTCAATCCTTCTCTCATTCTGTCTCTCATTCTCTCAATCCTTCTTTTTCTCTCATTCTCTCTCTCTCTCAATCCTTCTCTCTCTCTCTCATTTTCTGTCTCTCTCTCATTCTCTTTCTCTCCAGGCACACGTGTAGAAGCAGCAGAGACAAATTCAGGACAAATTTTAAAACCATTAAAAAAAACCGAAGCCCGTTGCTTTCCCCAGCAAAGTGGTCTTGGGGTTTGGCTCTGCAACTTTTCTCACCTGTTTCTGCCTCCTGCCTTCCAGGAGGAGCTCAGCAGCTTAGCCAAGCAGTGCGACCTCCAACCGAGGCAGGTAGAGAGGTGGTTCCGATGCCGCCTGAATCAGGACCGGCCCAGCTTGACCAAGAAATTCTGTGAAGCCAGGTGAGTCGACATTCCTGGGGCAGGATAGTCAACATGCAGCCCATGGCCACTCGAGCCTCTTGGCGTCCAACAGGAGGAAGAGGAGGAGGAGGAGGAGGAGGAGGACTGTAGCGCCCTTAGAGCTCTCTGAGCTTGGTAGGTTTTTGGCAGACACTTCATTGGTAGGTTTTTGGCAGACACTTCATTACCATGCTAGGTAACTTCATCAGTGCTAGAAGAGAGTGGAGGAGGAGGGCAATGACTGTGGGGTCCTTGGTGCTGTCTGACTTTGGTTATTTTCTTGCAGGCATTTCATTACCATACTAGGTAACCTCATCAGCGCTAGAAGGGAGGGGGGCTGCAGCGAGGAAGAGGAGGACTGTAGGCTCCCTGGGGCTCTCTTTCAGCTTGGCTGTTTTCTTGCAGGCATTTCATTACCCAGCTAGGTGACATCATCAGTGGCTAGTAAGGAATTTTTGTATTCCCTTCCAACTCTGGAATCCATGAATCTCCTGGCCGGCTGTCTAATGTGCCCTGATGTTTTTTTCTTTTTCTTTTTCTTTTCTGATTGTTTTCCAGCTGGAGAGCCACCTACTACGCCATTTCTTTATGCACGGGGTTGGCTGTCCTTTATGATGTGAGTTTCCCCACTTCACTTGTTCGTTGTCAAAAAAAAAACACCTCCATCCGTCGCCGTGTAATACAGCTGGTGACTTTCTCAGCCTCTAATGTCTCCTTGTTAGTCTCCTTTTTGATTAGAAAAAGATGGGGAGTGCAGAATGGAAGGAGTCCGTTTTTCAACGCTTTCAATTACCTTGTGGTCTCCTTTCCCTCCCATCGTCTGTTCTGATCTAGGCTTCCCCAGTAGCACGAAGCCGAGTCCTCCTCCCGATAAACCCCTTTTATTTAATTGACAGTGAATTCCTCTTCAGCAAAGTCTTTCCTCTCCCACAGTCTTTCAAGGTAGTTCACAATTACCGACCTTGATCAGGCCACGCCGATATCTTTCAGACGCCGCAATACTTGGCAAGAATGCAGAAATGAACTAATTGTCTCCTGCAAACTCCACTCCCCTTTCGCTCCTCTTTTATTCCCTCTGGGAGGGGTCCTTTATCATCCACCTGTGGCCTTAATCCCAAATCGACCCTGTTCCTTAGCTTTTCCCTTCGTCTGGCAACTCTCCACACGCGCACACTTAGAACAGGCTCCAGGTGTTTGTCTGCCTCACTGATGTCTGACTCTGAAGGCATCTGATAACTGTCAGATGGCCCTAGCCCCATCTCTGCCTCCGACGCAAAGTCCTCCTCAGAGCCTTCCCCAGACTCCAGGACTGGCCCATGTTCCTCCCCAACCTCCTCACTTATTAAAGCCACTGAAAAAGTGATCCGGCAGCGGCTCCTGCTGGGTGGGGCTGTTGGTGCTTATTAAACAAACAGTGAATTCCTCTCATTCACCTTCAGCAAAGTCTTTCAAGGGAGAATTTACAGTCGCGGACCTGACCTGGCTTGGAGAACTGCCAGGCCGATATCTTCAAAATTTGGCAAAGAGTCTCGGAGAGTCACAAACCAATTAGGCGAATTAATTGTCTCTTGCAAACTCCACTTCCCTTTCGCTCCTCTTTCATTCCCTCGTCCACCTGTGGCCTTACTCCCAAGTCGACCCTTGTTCTTTAGCTATTCCCTTTGTCTGGCAATTCTGCACATGCGTATATTGGGAACAGGCTCCGGCTGTTCATCTGCCTCACTGATGTCTGACTCTGAAGGCAGCTGATAACTGGCACTCGGCCCTGGCCCGTTCTCTGCCTCCGATGCAGAGCTCTCCTCAGAGCCTTCCCCAGACTCCAGGACTGGCCCATGTTCCTCCCCAACCTCCTCACTTATTAAAGCCACTGAAAAAGTGATCCGGCAGCGCTCCTGCTGGGTGGGGCTGTTGGTGCTTATTAAACAAACAGTGAATTCCTCTCATTCACCTTCAGCAAAGTCTTTCAAGGGAGAATTTACAGTCGCGGACCTGACCTGGCTTGGAGAACTGCCAGGCCGATATCTTCAAAATTTGGCAAAGAGTCTCGGAGAGTCACAAACCAATTAGGCGAATTAATTGTCTCTTGCAAACTCCACTTCCCTTTCGCTCCTCTTTCATTCCCTCGTCCACCTGTGGCCTTACTCCCAAGTCGACCCTTGTTCTTTAGCTATTCCCTTTGTCTGGCAATTCTGCACATGCGTATATTGGGAACAGGCTCCGGCTGTTCATCTGCCTCACTGATGTCTGACTCTGAAGGCAGCTGATAACTGGCACTCGGCCCTGGCCCGTTCTCTGCCTCCGATGCAGAGCTCTCATCAGAGCCTTCCCCAGACTCCAGGACTGGCCCATGTTCCTCCCCAACCTCCTCACTGTCCAAATCTGCTGCCAACTCTGCTGGCGGGCCACAACCTTGTCCCCTTCAAAGGCAGCTCCAGAGAAGTGTTGGTATGCTGGCATGACGTGATTTTTTTCAACCTCTTTCAAATATCTTGGTGACCACAGTTCCTTTGTGGTTCCTTTCCCTTTCGTTGTCCCTTTCAAAGGCGACTCCAGAGAAGTGTTGGTGGGCTGGTGTGACATGATTTTTCAACCTCCTTCAAATATCTTGGCGACCGCGGTTGCTTTGTGGTCTCCTTTCCTTTCCATCGTCCCCTTCAAAGGCGGCTCCAGAGACGTGTTGGTGGGCTGGTGTGACATGATTCCTAACGACCAATGTCTTCTTGCAGAAACCCTGGTTGTGGGATCTCCGCGAATGTTGGGATGGGTACCCCCAGCAGGTAAGGAATCAGGAGAGTTCGGAACGAATGTTTCCACGGAAAAGTCTTCCTCAATTAACAACCCCTTTCTCAGAAAACCGCAATACAGGTAGTCCTCAAATTACAACGGTTCATTTAGTGACTGTTCCCAGGGTCACATGGTCAAAATTCAGACGCTCGGCCACTGAACTCATATTTACGACGGTTTGCAGTGTCCCGGGGTCACGCGACCCCCTTTTTGTGAAGCGAAGTCAATGAGGGAAGGTAGCTTCGCTTTACAACCGGGTGACTAACTTAACGACTGCATCGATTCGCTTAACAACCCTGGGAAGTCGTAAAACGGGGCAAAACTCACGGAACAACTGTCTCGCTCAGCAACAGAAATTTTGGGCTCCATTCTGGTCATAAGTCAAAGGGCTACTTGCAGTTGTAAATCAGGGACTACCTGTATAATAAAATGAAATGATTTTTTTTAAAATAACAGATTAAAATCTCACTTAAAGGAAAAGAGACAGTTTGGGTTCAGTTATCCTAAATTGAGAACAACCTGTATTATTGTCCCCAAATTGCTTGTTTTTCCAGAGGCAACTGGACTTCTTGTTTTTCTTTGAAGACATTTTGCTTCTCCTTCAAGAAGCTTCTTCAGCTGACTGGATGGTGGGGAAGGGAAGGATTGATACTCCTTGCAGACAAAGCGGGTCATTTGCATCCTTTTTAGAAGGGCGTTGAGGCTGCTTAGAAGTTTATCTATCTATGTTCTCAGGGTCACCTGAGTGGTGCAAATGGGGATGGAGCCTTCTTGGAACTGCTGAATGGACAGTGTTGTAGACTGGAGATAAATAATGTTGTCAGCAGTTCCAAGAAGGCTCCATCCACATTTGCTCCACTCAGGTGACCCTGAGGATAGAGATAAACCTCCAAGCGGCCTCAACAGCTCTCTAAAAAGGATGCAAATGACCAGCTGTCTGCAGGGAGTATCAATCCTTCCCTTCCCCACCATCCAGTCAGAGCTGGAGAAGCTTCTTGGATGAGAAGTGAAATGTTTTCAAAGAAAAACAAAGTCCAGTTAAAAAAAAACACCTTTGGGGCTTCCAGTGACGTCACCCCTCCTGTTGGGCGCTTGAACAGGGCGCTCCGTGTTAGAAGATTGTAAAAGGCGGTAAAAAAGCAGAAATCAGCTGTTCGCCGGCTTCAGCATACCCCTTGAGCGAAAAGGGGTTTGCAGAGTGCGGGGGAGTGGTAGATCTCCCCAGGGGTTTTGTTCTGAGGAGCGAAATCCCTGGGTTTGAGGTCCCACTGAGCCCCGCTGTGCTCCGATTTCAAATGCGCTCATGCTTTGTCAGGAAAAGGGAAAAGGGACCACCTCTGCTCAAAAGGACTTTTTAAATGGACTGATTTCTTAAGCAGACGGGGAAAATCACAAGCGTTCGATCTTTGAAGTAGATACAGCACGCAAGTATCCTGACTTTTCCCCCTTTGAAATTGGAACCTTTCTTCTCTGTTTAACTGACTCTTTAAAATGGCGTCTGAAAGTGAAAGTGTGAAGTTCTCAGTCTAACAAAGTAGCGTTATTTGTGGATTGCTATAAACGGAGCTCTCCTATACTGAAGGGGGCAAAGAAAAACTTTTAAGTTTAAATTCTTGACTTTATTGAATCTTTAAGATTGAAATGGCTGGTAAGCCACCTAAATCCTCTGGAAGAAGGGGATCTGAAGCAAATCTTGAGGATATACTTAAAGAACAATTAAAACTCTCTGAAGAGAGGCAAAAGGAGATGATGGAAAAACTTTTAAGGGAGGAAATGAAAGAGAATAATAGAGAAATAAGGGAAGAAATGAGGGAGCATAATGAAAAAATAAGATATTATGTTGGCTTTTCAATGTTTGTCTAAAAAAGTCGAGGGAATGGAAGAAGAGATCCAACAGATTTCTCAGTCAAATAAGCATTTAGAAGATAAAATGGAAGGTATTCAGACAAAAGTGGAGGAGAACAAAGATCAGGTTGTGATATTGCAGTACAAGCTTATGGAAGGAGCTCTTAGAATCCGTGGATTATAGGAAGAGAGAGGAGAGGACCTAAGAAAAATTATATCAGAAGCATTGGCTGAATTTATTGAAGCGGAACCCCAAGAGGTAGCTTATCAAATTGATAAAATATATAGAGTTAATTCTTGGATCGCAAGACAGAGAAAGCTACCTCGGGACATTGTGGTTTATTTTGTGAAAAGAACTATGAGAAATCAGATTCTGCAAGTAGCATATCAGAAAACTTTGAAAATTGGAGAACAGGAACTGAAGGTCCAGAAAGAGATTCCTTCCAAGATTTTAAGAGACAGGAAGGATTTTTTCTTTTTCACACAAGAACTTAAAAAACACCAGATTCAATTTAGCTGGGAGGTGCCAGTTGGTCTGACAGTATTTTATCAAGGAAGGAGATACCGGATTGACACCGTGCTAAAGGCAAAGGATTTTCTCTCTACAGTCTTGAAAGTTGAAATAGAAGTGATAGAAAAACTTCAAGAGGGTGTGGTGGCCCAGGAGGCCTCACTGTCGTCAGGACCAGAGGAGCCACAAGAGCAAAGGGTGACAAGAGGAGCTCTTAAGCGTAAAGAAAAAGAGCAACAGCCTCAAAGTAAAAGCTGTGGGAGGAGGTAGATGGAAGATACCGGAGGAGGATCTTCTGTTGTCTGGTTCAAAGTTTCAGGAGGCCAGTAATGGCAAATAAAATCCTGTCATGGAATGTTAATGGTTTGAATTCAGCTCAGAAAAGAAGGAAAATATTTCACTATTTGAAACAATTTAAAAATGATGTGATTTGCCTACAAGAGACACATATTAAATTATTAGACCAAAAATACTTAATAAACTCAAAATTAGGTAAACATTTTCTTGCATCAGCTTTGGAGGTTGCGGAATCCAGTTGAGAGAGGGGCCGGGATAGCTCAGGCTGGTAAGAAGCCTGTTATTAGAACACAGTAGCCTGCAATTACTGCAGGTTCAAGCCCGGCCCAAGGTTGACTCAGCCTTCCATCCTTTATAAGGTAGGTAAAATGAGGACCCAGATTGTTGGGGGGGCAATAAGTTGACTTTGTAAAAAATATACAAATAGAATGAGACTATTGCCTTATACACTGTAAGCCGCCCTGAGTCTTCGGAGAAGGGCGGGGTATAAATGTAAACAAACAAAAAAAAAGAGAGAGAGACTTTACTTTTTTTTTCTGATAGGCATCAATCTTTTTCACGTATTGATTTTATGTTAATTTCTAATGACTTACTTTCTAGGGTGAAGAAAATGAAGATATTTCCGAGGTGTTTAACTGACCTTAGCCCAGTTTGGATGGAATTACTACAAGGGAAAAATGGTGGTAGAACATGGAGGGTAAATGAAAATTTGTTTAGATATGAGGATAATGTAAATCAATGTAAGAAACAGATGAAGGAATTTTTTGATTTCAACATGAATAAGGGGACACCAATAGAAACTGTTTGGGATGCGAGTAAGGCTTTTACTCGAGGTATATCGATATATTTGAATAACAGGCAGAGGAATAATAAATATAGGCAGCGTAGGCACTTAGAAGAAGAAATTCAAAAGAAACAACAATTATTAATACAAAACCCACAAGACCAGAAACTTAAAGAGGCTATAAGAATATTACAGAGTCAATTTAATATGTTAATGGCAGACCAGGTGGCAACAAATATACAATATGCTAAACATAATACCTTTTGTAATGCAAATAAACCTGGAAGGTGGCTGGCAGATAATTTAAGGAAAAAACAGAAAGCACGTATCATAGAAAAAATAGAATATAAAGGTAAAGAGATAAAGCAAGATAAAATTAAAAAGGCCTTCTCAGAATTTTACACTACTTTATATGCCAAAGATAAAATACTGAATAGGGACATTTATGATTATTTGAAAGATTATAAGGTTAATACTTTAACATTGGAACAAAGGGAAGAGTTGAATCAGCCGATAGCTACTGGAGAAATAGTGGAGGCAATTAAACAATTAAAAATGGGGAAAACCCCCGGTACAGATGGACTTACAGCAAGTTATTACAAAAAGTTACAGGATGAAATAGTAGGTCCACTTAAATAATTATTTAACCAGATACAATTAGGAGGGGGAATACCTCCGTCTTGGAAAACATCTTTTATTACACTGATACCAAAAGAGGAACAAGATTGTTCTAAACCCGGGAATTATAGGCCGATCTCACTTTTAAACAATGACTACAAGATTTTTGTTAAAATATTAGCGAATAGATTAATATTAGTTTTACAACAAAGAATTCATACTGATCAATCTGGATTTATAAAAGGGAGACAGATGAGAAATAATGTTAGACAGATTATTAATATATTGGAATAATTGGAAAAGAAGAATAGTTCAGCAGCACTTATTTTTTTGGATGCGGAGAAGGCCTTCGATCGATTGCATTGGGATTTTTTATTCAAACTAATAGAGAAGATGCAATTTGGAGACTGCTTTGTTAGAATAATTAAAGCGATTTATGGAGAGCAAACAGCTCAGATTATAATAAATGGTAGTCTGACAGAAGTTATTAAGATTGCGAAAGGAACGAGACAGGGATGTCCCTTATCACCACTACTGTTTGTTTTAACCTTGGAACCATTATTGGATAAAATACGAGAGTTAAAGAAGATAGAGGGAATTAAAATTAGACAATATGAGTATAAAGTTAGAGCTTTTGCGGACGACTTTGTGGTTACTTTAACAAATCCTATAAATTCATTGGAAACAATTGATAAATATGGAAAGGTATCAGGATTTAAAATAAATCAGAATAAAACAAAAGTGATAATTAAAAATATGTCTAAACAACAGAAACAAAAACTAGAGGAAATAACAGGATTTGAGGTGGTAAAAAAGGTTAAATACTTAGGGGTTTATATTAGCTCATCGAATATGAAATTGTATAAGAATAATTATGACTTGCTATGGCAAAAAGTTCAGAAAGAAATGAATGCTTGGGAAAAATTGCAGCTATCATTATTGGGGAGGATAGTGGCTATTAAAATGAATGTGTTACCTAGATTTTTATTTTTGTTCCAGATGATACCAATACTTAAGAAAGATAAAAACTTGGAGGAATGGCAGATTGGGATTAATAAATTTATATGGCAAGGTAAAAAGGCGAGGGTTAAAATGAAAATAATTCAGGACTCACGGGAAAGAGGAGGCCTAAAAATGCCTAATCTTAAACTATATTATGAAGCAGTAGCCCTTTCAGTAATAAGTGACTGGTTTAATTTAACGGAGGAAAGAATTTTGAATATAGAAGGTTATGACTTCTATGGATATGGATGGCATATGTATTTATTTTATGGAAAAAAAGTGGATAGGGCTTTTAAGGATCATGTGTTAAGAAATGCTCTTTTGCGTGTCTGGAAAAAATATTCCTATAAACGAGATTATAAGATTCCTATATGGGCAAGCCCCAGGCACGCAATAGACAATATAAATATAGAACAGAAACAGGAAATGATTACTTATAAAGAACTTTTGTATGCTGAAGGAGGTAGCTTGCAATTAAAATCATTACAGGTATTAAATGAAGAAGGGAGGAATTATACTTGGTTTCAATATGGGCAGCTAAGTGCTAGATGAAAAGAAGATGAAGTGCTAGATGAAAAGAAGGGCCGGATAGCTCAGGCTGGTAAGGCCTGTTATTAAGAACACAAAGCCTGCAATTACTGCAGGTTCAAGCCCGGCCCAAGGTTGACTCAGCCTTCCATCCTTTATAAGGTAGGTAAAATGAGGACCCAGATTGTTGGGGGGGCAATAAGTTGACTTTGTAAAAATATACAAATAGAATGAGACTATTGCCTTATACACTGTAAGCCGCCCTGAGTCTTCGGAGAAGGGCGGGGTATAAATGTAAAAAAAAATCAAAAAAATCAAAAAATTGGTATAATGCAAAGGGAGGAAAATTTAATAAAGCAAATTAGAAATCAGACCCAGGAGCATATAAAGAGATTGTATAATGTGTTGCTTGAAATAGATTCGGAAAAGGATTTGGTAAAGGACTGTATGATAAAATGGGCACAGAATATTCAGGAACCAATAATGTTGGCAACATGGGAGAAAATCTGAGTTAGAAATGTTAAGTTTACACAAGCACAGAATCTAAGGGAAAATTTTTATAAGATGTTTTATAGATGGCATTTAAATCCTAAGAAATTATCATGTATGTATCCTGATATCCAAGCTGGAGATGTAATTGTGATGATGCTACATATTTTCATATTTGGTGGACTTGTAAGAAAATTAAGGCCTTTTGGATAAGAATTTGGTGGATTATTCAAAATGTCTTGAAGAAGAAGATAAAGTTCCTGCCGCAATTTTTCCTTTTGGGAATTATAACGGATTGTACGGTGAATGAGACTAAATTGATTTTGAACTTAGTAACAGCAGCAAGGCTGCTGATCGGACAATATTGGAAGAAAAAAGAATTACCTACAATAGAAGAATGGATATTGAAAGTTATCAACTTGGCTGAGATGGCAAAAATCTCAGCCTTTTTGAAAGACAATATGCAGGAAAGATATTTAATTGAATGGAAAAAATGGATTGATTATGTACAGAATAGATATCAGATTAAGAGATATCAGATTGCCTTTAAATAATTAGAATGTATTATCTTAGAATTATGGGGGAGGTTAGGAAATGAAAAGACTCGGATGAGGTTAATTGGGTTGGAAGGGAAAATTTTTAGTCTATGTTTGGTTTATGTGTACTAATACCTTGTGATTGACCCGGGAAGCCGGGAGGGGGGGGATGGGGGGGAGGGGGGAGGGGGTTTTGAGGGGGGGAGGGGAGGGAAAAGGGGGAAAAATGTTTGTTTGTTTTCTAAAACTTTTTTAATAAAAAAAAAAGCACCTTTGGGACAACCATGATCTGGAGGACTGAGAATCTCCGTAGACATTTAGCTGTGCACATAGCTGAAGAAGCTTCTTGGATGAGAAGCGAAACATCTTCAAAGAGAAAACCAGAAAGTCCAGTTGCCTCTTGGAAAAACACTTTCGGGACAACCAGGAGAATCTCCATAGACAAACCTATATTATTGCTGAGATTTTTTTTTTTTAATTTGCATTTATATCCCGCCCTTCTCCGAAGACTCAGGGCGGCTTACAATGTGTTAAGCAATAGTCTTCATCCATTTGTATATTATATACAAAGTCAACTTATTGCCCCCCCAACAATCTGGGTCCTCATTTTACCTACCTTATAAAGGATGGAAGGCTGAGTCAACCTTGGGCCTGGTGGGACTTGAACCTGCAGCAAGCAGCTGCTGTTAGTAACAGACTGTCTTAGCAGTCTGAGCCACTCAATGACCCTTGAGTTTGAAATACACTGCCCTACTTTAGTGTTTAGCTGCGTGAAAAACACAACTTTATTGTTGCTCTGCACTGTGCCATTCCTGTTCTTTCCGCCTCTTCCCCCTTTGTGTGTTGCAGCCTCTCCAGACGAGCGTTTTTGGCTACTACCTGTTGCAGTTCTCGTTCTACTGCTCCTTGGTCATCTTGCTACCTTTTGACGTGAAAAGGATGGTAGGTGGTCTCTGGCAGAAGAGACACGGTTGGTCAGGAAACCCCCGTTCAGATCCAAGAAGGAACACAATTCCTCCATTCAGGTTGGCCGCCCCCCCCAAAAGAATTTATGTCTTTCGTTTAACACTGGTGCTCATCTCATCAATAAGAACTCAATTTGACAGTAACAGAGTTGGAAGGGACCTTGGAGGCCATCTAGTCCCACCCCCTGCTCCTGCAGGAGACCTGTACTAGGGATTCGAACCGCTGAACTGCCGACCTTTCTGATCGACAAGCTCAGTGTCTTAGCCACTGAGCCACCTAGTCAGCATTCATGTTCTGTCCCCCTCGCCTCAGTCCGAGCGATGACTTAATTAGCCGGCAACTATCAGCTCTGGCAGCAAACTAGCAAGCGTCTGCCAAGTGACTCTGTTATCTCTCTTGATGCCGATGAGCAACCAGGAACAAACAGTACTTCAGCTCTAGTTAAGCAGTTGCTTTGCTTGCCATAAAGTGGTATAGCAGCCCTTGCTGCTTTTATATCCTGTGGGGTGTGGCTCCATGACTCAGCACTTCCTAGGCCTGCCCCACCCCTGCTTCTGTTGTTCCCACCTCTCCTGCCTATGAATCCTAGGGTCCAGCCAGGCCTGATTGCCATCAGCTGGGTCTGGAGGCATGGCCTGGGGGGGGAAGAGTCAGGGGATGGAGGCCTTGTTATCTCCTCCACCTGGCCTGCCTCTGGCTCCTGGAGCTGAGCCAGGGAAGCCGGTGCTCCTGAGGTAAGTCCTGATGACCCTTCCCCCTCACTTTCCGAGTCACTTTCTGGCAGGGGGCCCGGCTCGGGGGGTGCAGACACAACATTCAACTTGGGTTGGCTAATTTTAAAACCACACAATCAATCAATCAAAACGTTATTTTAAAATAACCATGGATGCTAATTCAGCATATCTACAGATGCAAGGCATCTATAGATTACGAAAACCTTGCTACAATCTTTAAGTAGGCAAAATAATGCACTGTAGGGAGGCCATTTTTGAACCAGGATACCTCCAAATGAGCTAACTTACAGAACGCGCCCCAAATCAGGGACCAATGACTGAAGAGGGAATGAAATTAGGGAAGGTTGTGGCTGCTTCACTGCTACTGGCTGCTGCGGACATGTGAACTTCATCTGCAATGTTCCGTGACAGTTTCCCAGCCAGTCTTGCAATCCCTTGCTACCTCTTCCATTCAGCAGGAGCTGCTTATCTGCCTGTTGGGAAGGGAAGAGGAGGGATGAAGGGAAGGGATGGGAAAAGATGAAGGGAAGGGATGAGGGGAAGGGTTGGGAAGAAATGAAGGGGATATAAGGGGAAGGGAAAAGATGAAGGGGAGGGGAGAAGAAAGTATGGATGGATGAGGAGAAGAGATGGGAAGAAGGGGAGGGGAGGGAAGAAGAGGGATGAGGGGAAGGGATGGGATGGGAAGAGATGAAGAAAGGGGGAGGGGAGGGAGGAGGGGAAGAGATAGGACGAAGGGGAGGGGAGGGATGAGGAAAAGGGATGGGAAGAGATGACGGGAAGGGAATGGGAAGGAGAGGGGAAGAGAAGGAACCGGGAGATTTCCAATGCTCCTTGCCAGTTTCCAACAAGAGACTCAGAGATAAAGATGGCAGGAATCTGTTCTCTCTGCTTGTTCGACCACTCTTGGTCATTCTCGTTCTCTGTTTAGGTAAGGAAAGACCTTGAACGGTGACCCATTGGGTCACAAGCCATCTAGTTCCTCTCTGAGCCCTTCCCCAGGATGATGGGGTTCCGGCCTCCACGGAGCAGCTTCAAAAATCCCTCCGTTCTGTCCTCTCCTCTCCCTGCAGGACCTTCACGAGCAGATCATCCACCACGTGGTCACCCTCTTCCTCATCGGCTTCTCTTTCTGCTTAAATTTCCTCCGTATCGGTTCGCTCGTCATGTTCCTGCACGATGTTTCGGACTTTCTCTTGGAGGTAACATGACTCTAATCGGAATCAGATGCTTCTTATTCCTCTTGTAATTTGTAACTGGCTGATACTGTACTCGACAAGTAGTTCCTAATGGGACTACATGGTGCCATTACATG